>NW_015112799.1:339807-411842 GCF_001443285.1 Poecilia latipinna | reverse complement strand
AGTGCTTAAAAACCTGAACTTAATTTTTTATATATATATATATATATATATATATATATAAATTGGGTTCCAATCTCATTATATATATTTAGGTCTCTATGCTAAAAGCACTAAGCATTAATTCATGTTCATCTTTTCCTCCTTATGTAGCATTCCAGTTTTGTAGAACAAATGAGGAAGAATGCGACGCTCTGATTTAAATCCCATCATTGTTTCTTTAAGTGAATCCCACTCATCAGAACATCGCTGAGCGACTGCAGATTCAGTCATCTCTCTGCTGGCACGCCGAGGCAGATGAGCGCGGAGGAGGTTTGTATTTTCCATATTTTGGATGGGATGTAGGGGGTGAATCAAAGGCAGCCGAGGAACTCTGCGAGGATCAACAAGCTTTCCCATACAACAGAGGAGAAAACAAATCTGCTCACTGCCAGGACTGTTAACGGCCACCTGTACCCCACCTGTGGTTCCTGGAATAACTAACGCAACGAGCCAATGCGCCAGACGACACAAAACCCTTCCTGACATTTAACGTTGGAGAAATACAGCTTTTTAAAGCTTTGCAAGCATGCAGATTAGATGTCATATTCAGGAATTCGTGCAACAAGCTGCCAAATCACACTTGGATTTTCAGCCAGGATGGTCAGACTGAGGTCGACTGAAATCATCACTAAAAGAACATCATCTTAAGCCTCGGTCTCTGGAGGGAAGCAAGAAAAATAACACGCAGGCGAGAAGCGATGCTGCTCCAGAAATTGGTCCTGCAGGAATATCACGTTGGAGAGATTAGTGGAGGATAATCATATAACGGTAATGATGGCAACAAAACGGCCTCATAAAGTCCCCTCTGAATAAAGACGAGGCGATGCAGGCGAGACGGATAAAGCAGCACCACCGGTGTCATTCCAAGTAGCATGAGTAGGGAGAAAAAAAAATAGTGTGTGTGTCTGTCCAGCAGGGGGCGCTCCTCAGTTTCCATTGGTTCCCACTGGAGGGGAGCAGGGAATGGGAAAAGTCCTCACATGACCTCCCAGTTCACAGAAGTTTACCCTCCAGATAAAAAGCCTCTTATGAGTTATACGTTAAGACTTAACGGCCTCGCTATCCGCCGCTGAGACAGTTCATGGCTCGGAATAAAGATTAGAGAATAGTTTAGAGGGTCATGTGTTTGTTACTGAGGGGTGAAGGGTTAACCGCGCAGGCTGTCGCCGCGTGAACGTGGATTTACAGATGAAAACTTCAGAAAGACCACAAATAATCTTCATTTGTTCTTGTCAATATTAGCTTAGTCTGCAAATGGAGACCCTTCAGAAGAACTTTAAAACCTCAAACTAGTTTCTGACTTTAATGGTTTGGATGTTTGCATCAAACTCTGTTCATTAGGCTTTCTGGAAATAAATGCAGATCTTATTAAAAGACGTACGCAAAATAAGAATATCTGTGTAATATTTTGCACACAAATACTCGTGGCAATGACTGCTAGGCTGTTTAGTTTTGATTTATAGAATCTGAAGCTTCCTGAAAAACACTTGGGAAAAGACCTTTAATGCAAACGAAGAACCTGAAAACGGCGCTTCAGTCCGTCTCCTCTGCACCGGCTCACTTCTGCCCCATCATCTCTATCTTTAGCTGTTCCTCCTCTACCTCCATAGGCCACATTTCTCCAGCATCGGATCCCAGGAAATCGTAGTGTGTGAAGCCGAGAGCCTGAGCGCTCCTGACCCACACTCTCTGCTATAAATCCACACTTTTTTTCCCCTTCCCCTCCTCCCCCCAAACCTTGACCCCCCATCATTTCCTGCGTACATCTGGCCAACCAACGAGCTGCCAGACGCACTCAGCGGCAACATACACCAGATGCAAACACGAGCTCTGCTCAGACGCACGGGTGGTCAGGAGGGAACCCCGAGCAAGAGTGTCATTAACTCAGACTTTAACAGGACCGGGGAGAAGAAACCAGCCGGCTCAAACAGAACGCCGTCCGTTTCCACTTGGATTATGCAAACATTCAGAAAACAAACAGATATTCAGCCTTTCAAACACGTGATAATCCATAACGGGAGGATTTATAACTATAACAAATCATGTTTCTGAAGAAAAGGAATCTGAAGTCACATGTTGAGGAGAAATGTTAGGTCAGGAACTAGCTAGTTCATCCAACAAATTTTAATATTAGGCAAAAATAAGCTGGTTAAAAATGCTAAATGTAGTTTAAAGCAATATTTCATATATTAAAATAAAAATAGCTATCCAAACCAACATGACCACCATTCTTTGTGTCGCTGCTAAGGATTCGTTTCACTCATCTGTGCAGAATTATAGTTATGTTGTTTTTTAACAACATATGTTGTTTTTTAACTCCATCTTTTAGGAGATGCTGGAGAATCTAGGTTTTGACTAGGCCATTACAAATATTTTGTATTTTCTGAGCCGTTAAAAGGTGAACTTGCCCAACGTGTGCTTTAACTTAAAGTCATGAACTGTCGGTCAGATATGCTCCTTTAGGAATTTCTGCCTAAAGGAAGAACTCATGGTTAGACCAATTCCAGTAAGATCTCTAGCTCCTACAGTAGAAAAAGCCCCAGATCATCACACTGCCACCACCGTGCTTGCCTGTCAGTATGATGTTCTTTTTCTAAGAGGCTTTGTTAGTTTTACACCAGGAGATTTCTTGACTCTACATGTCTGGTAGCAGTCAGACCTGGGGCTAATCACAGTTGATTCAGGATTTAACAGGGGGGGCGATCACTTTCTCTCGTCAGGCCAGGTTGGTTTTGACTAGTTTGCTTTTTCACTTAATAGATGAAGCCATTAAAATTACATGATTCTATGATTTTACCTTTGTTTTTGATGATGTTTTTGACGATGTGCCAATAAAAAAGCAAAATAAATAAATAAAAAGAAGAGTCAAAACTAAAGATTTAGGTGTTTAATAAACCTTATCAGTTAAGTATGATGGTTGAAAGACATTATCAAAAACATTTCCATTAAAAAATAACATCCATCCATTTTCTTTACACCCTTGTCCCTTAGTGGGGTCGGGATGGTTCCTATCTCCAGCTAACGTTCTGGGCGAGAAGCAGGGTACACCCTGGACAGGTCGCCAGTCTGTCACAGGGCAACACAGAGACACACAACCATGTACACACACACTCACACCTAAGGGCAATTTGGAGAGGCCAAATAACCTGACAGTCATGTTTTTGGACTGTGGGAGGAAACCGGAGTACCTGGAGGAAACCCACGCATGCACAGGGAGAACATGCAAACTCCATGCAGAAAGACCAGGGCTGGGAATTGAACCCAGAACCTTCTTGCTGCAAGGCAACAGCTCTACCAACTGTGCCACTGTGCAGCCCCCAAAAATAACACAAATAAATAAAGTTATTTAAGAATAAATATTTAAATGACCTTCTGTGTGTGTTGTAATTAGACAGCAGCAGATTGTATGTATTTTATCACCGTTTCCTGTTTATGCTCCATTTTCACTTCCTGATTTGTATGTTCTATAGATTTTGCCTTCGTTTGGCTTTGGGAAGTGAATGCTGTTATGTGTGGTGTAATAAAACTGAATTGAAAGTGCTTTCCTTGAAAAAAAAAAAATCCATAAACCGTCACCTTCATCTTCATCTTATGATAAAAGTGGAAGAACAACTTCCCAACAACAATGCTTGCAAGTCAGCCTTGTCCATGAGTCGTTTGTGGGAGCGACAACACCTGGCATCAAGGTGAGCCTCAGATCTAACCCTAATTCTTTTACAGATAAAAACATCTCCTCTGATGGAAAAACCTTGGCTTTTGTTCAAGACAACAAGTTGAAATCAAACAAGGACTTTGAAATTGTCAGCTGCTGGTACAGACACACTGCATCAACTGTCCTCTCAGGGGTTTTATTTCTCACATCCACAACATGTCGATCTCTTCTAACACTTTTCGACCAATCAGAGACGATTATCTTAATGAAACGCTTCATTAAAAGCTCGGACTCGGATGGAGATGTAAACACGTTAAAAAGCGACGTGCATGTTCTAATTAGCAAGGAACAAAAGGAACAAAACCCAAACAGTGCGATCCTCTGAGGTGGAATTCAAGTGAAATACAGGACTGCGTCAAAGCGTTTGGGAATCTTTGAAAGGCGGACTTTCTCCTTCCCCCCTCCTCCTTTTCCACCCTGTTTAAGATTCCTGGCCTTTCACCTGACCCCAGGCCTTAGCCAGGAGGTGGAGGGGGGCGCTGGTTGCTGGCGGTGCTGGGGTTAAAGTGTAATCCTGGTCCTATGACCACAAAGGTTTGGCCCCCCGAGGGCCAAGGACCGGCCACATTTTCTGAATTGCAACGCTCTGCCTCGGCAAACCTTTTCGCACCGACTGGGATTATATCTCAGGATTCCTCTGGTTAAAGATTGACCAATGGCAAGAATTCCCCTCTATGCGTGTTCTGCTGTTGTATCATTTCTATCGAAGCTTCTGGAGTTGGGAACAGAGAGGCCAGAAGAGGCTTCACTGTCATCATATCAGAGTCTCAATCAAAACCAATTCTTTCCATTAACCAGTGAAATTTTAACATCCCATGATTATATTGGCCTTGTATTTTAAGCCTCTTAGATGCTGATATGTGGTTCTGGAGTACGGCTAATTGCTATCTTAAGTAATCCATTAAGGGCTGTTTCTCCAACAGCTTGTACGCTCCATTATCATTAGTTTTATTCTCAGGAAACCTTAACAAACTCTTTGTAAGAGCTCTGTGGCTTGGCCCTGAGCATCTCTTTGCATCCAAACCTAAAGAATTTTCTTTTTTTTTTTTTTAAAAGAGCAACTTCAGAGGATAGAGACAAAGAGAAAAAAAGGTTTAATTGATGCCTCCCCCATTTTCCCATGGTGAAGATGAGAGGGCGGAGGGCTGGGGGAGAGAAAGAGAGGAGTGGAGTGGGGTGATGTGACACCGCTCTCCCTGTATTGCGACTGTACAAAAGGAAGCAGATTTGCAGAAGAGATGACCCCTAACCTCTAAAGCTGCAGAAAAGGGTCCTTGGTGGCCCCAGCGCCACCCAATCAATCACCTCCTCCAGCCCGCTGGTCAGCCGGACTGTAAGAGGACACCGTGGTCCGACCGGCAGACCCACCCCCCAAACATTCCTCTGCAGGAAACCTTTTCTTTTTTAGCCCAGGGTGGGGGGTTCAGAAATGAAAGCTCAACTGTGTTTTCTTTCCATAAAAACGTCCATGCTTTAAACCTCTAACTTCATCCTGGTTCAACTAGTTAAACTTCAGAACAAGAAAAGACAATGGCTCTACTGCATCTCAATAGATCACGACTGAAATAACTCTGGAGATCTTAAGTGGGACAATAATATTCATATTACAAATTAATTAGCATCGCTTTATTTGTTGGGCTTCATTTCAAGCTGTTCATGTTTACGTGTATTAAAATAAAAACAAAGTTTGATAAGGAAATTAACAGCACATTAATCATAGTGCATTTGGTTTCTGATTATTTTTCTTTTTAATTCTTCATTCTTTGATTGTACTGAAAGTGTGTAAAGTTTAATGAATCAAGCATAATATGACTGTAAAACTTAGTTTTATGTTTTTTGTGGTTTTAACCTCACTTCAATTTTCCTGTGGTTTGAACACACTTGAGTTTTCCTGAATTTTCTGACAGCGACGCAGTAAAAGGACGGCCGAAATGATTTTAATACAAATCACAGTTCATTCTAATCTAAATTATTATGTGGCATTTAAACTGCACCAGCTGCCTTAAGGCTGGCAGCATTCCATAATAAAGTAAAAAATCAATTAGTCGTACATTTTTTATAAGGTATATATATATATATATATATATATATATATACACACTTTTCACAATATAACACAATCAGAAAATGAGCCAACTAAACTGAATATTGCACGTCTTGTATTTCTGTTGTTCTCATGCAGTATGCAATGTTACCCAATAGTTAGTGAAAGTTAGTTCAGGAGTGAGCAGCTGGTTGGTTTGGTTAACTTCAGTCAGAACTGAATGTGAATAAATACATAATTAAATGCCACATTACTTCACATTTACATTTAAAGGAAGACAGAAAGTTAGCAGATAGAAAACTGCTCAGCAGCCACTGACTCGCCTCACCAAGGAGTAATTCTGATCATTTTAAGACTTTAGTTAATCCTGTTACATATTTTAAACAAGGATATTATTTTACATTTAATTTTTGCAGGTTTTATTTTGTAACCTTTTATGAAACCAGTGGCATCGTTTCTGATGGAAAACAAGAATCCTAATGTACACAACATGAGAAGACCAACCTTCAACTATTTGAAAGCAAAAACCCGAGAGCCTCCTGATCCTTGGGAAATCTTAAGCTTTCACCTGAAGGACGGCAAACAAAAGCTTTTCAGTCGGACGCTCCTGGACCTTGTTGAACCAGTTCAAGACAGATCGAATGGTCACAGATCCTGAATGAACTGTGACACACAAGCTGATCTGGGTTAAAGATGACAGCACCGGGGTGGAAAGCTTAATACTCTACTCTCTTTGTTGTCCTCTTGGTCAGTGGGCATCATTTATTATTATTCTACTTGGAAAGTGGGTCATAAAAAAAAAGAAAGAAAATGAGCATAAATTTACATGGAACGTCTCTCAGACATTTTGATCCTAAAGTCAGATTAACTCTTTTTTTTTTTGTATGGAAACCCAGCATGGAAATATTGCAATGCCTGAGCCTCTTCAGGTAAAACTGCTTTTTACTCCAAACAAACGCAGCAGGAATGTCCAATAATAAGGTGCTGGAGTGAGTCGCCACGCCCGCCGACCGTTCACTGTTAAAGGAGTAGAAACTGAAAAAAAGCAGTGAAACAGGAAAGTTCAGTCTCCCGCCACCCCCACTAGCCTTTTCATTTCAAATGAACCCTTAAAGCAAAAAAAAAAAAGAAAAAAAAAAAGAAACGCTGTGTTTCTCTCCCTCTTACACAGCTTATCTAGCAAACCCCGTGGTTTTTATTTTTTTCTACAGCCGGTGGCAAAGGCCTGACCAGGTGCCATCTATCAAAACAATCTGCTCTCAAAGGGAAACCTGCTATTACCTGATAAGAGGCTGCCCTCGCTAGGGTGTAATGGGTCCCACTTGAGTTCCTTCTTGGAGCATTGTCCCCGGCCGGCCACCTCCGAGACAAACCCGACGCGGTGACGGCTCCGCGCCGCACTGTCACGCCTCAAACCGTGACAGTCGCTTTGCAAAAAAAAAAAAAGGCTACTCAGTCTTTACGTTCACCAAGAGAGGCTGGGGTACAGCGTTACTCTGCTACTGACACTGTGAAGGGAATCTTATTCTGGAAAGAATGATTTCCTTCATAAATAAGTAAGAAGTTGAGCAATAAGCGATTTCTCATCTTTAGAAGCACGCAGTACTCAAGTCCCACTCTAGAGATGCACAAAACCTCATCGTTTCACCTTTTTCTATGCATGACCTCATGCAGGAAAATGTAGAGAAATTCAACCTTTCATGAGAGTTTATTCATTTATTTGGAACTTTGCAGTCCAAATATTAACTAAAAGATTTTGCAATTTGTAACTTGCTTTTCACAGTTGGTGAGTCTCCTGACTTTTTGTTTCCCAAGGGCAAAAATATGGCGCTTCAAAATGGGAAAGACAAGTGAACAGGGACATCGTAGAAAGGCCAATGTGAGCTGATCTTTATTAATCAGGAAATAAATACAACAAAAGAGATCTACTTGACTACGTTCACCAATATCTGCAGTCAGAGCAGTTATGTTTTATTTGCTATCAATAAATTACATTAATCATAATAAAACTCTTATTGTCAGAAGAAATTTTTCACAATAAATGATACACAATATGATAAATGCCCACCCGTACCTGATTCCATAAAAATATTTTGCAAAAAATATTTTTTTCTTCTCAAATAAATTCGTCCAACACAAGAATAGTCCAACATCATAAAGCTTCTGATGTAAAAACATAACGTTAAATAGAAATAAATATACCACTTAGTCTGCTATAAAGAAAATTATATTAAAATGTCTATTTTTAATCGGAGCTGCTTCTGAAAGCTCATTACCTTCAGGAATAGATTCAGTTTCCTCATCAACTGGGAGCTGATCACATTTAAATGAAGTGATAATTAGGTCTAAATGTCATTTTTTACCCCATTTCATTCCTGCTGTAGGACATGGGAAGACACAAACACGGAATACAAACGTAATGTCTCCTGAATAATAAACATAGCCATCTCATCCTAGAAATGGACGTCGTAGACCAAAAAGAAGAAAGCAGTTTTTTCCCCCTCCTGTTGAGTCTCGTTCGACTCATTTAGGAATGCTGCCAAAATGAGCCATTAGAGATTGACGGGGGTTAAGCTCCCATAATCAATATGACACCGCTAAGTGCCGTTTGATTGAGATGCACGCAGTGTAAAAGGACATTTCTGCGTGCCCAGCTGCTGCCGGCACCAAGAAACACAGCATTTGTCCAAAGCTAAACGGTCGTCTGAATGTCATTGTCATGGGTACATTAACTTTTATACGAGTCTGAGAGAGCGACTTGGAGTGAGGACCAACGACCATTTTCATTAGCAACGCCGCTCGGCGTCATTAAGGGTGCTGTCAGATGTACGGGGGACATGGAGGGGTTTGGACAGGGGGGTCCAAGCAACGCTAGAGAATACATCACCTTTTCAGGAGTTAGAATATCATGGAAAAGTTCATCTATCACAGCAACTCGACTCAAAAAGTCACAGACTGACATTATATACATTTGCTACAGATGGAGTGATCTGTGTGTTCCCCCGGAAAGGCCACTGCTAAAGAAGGAGGCTGCTCAAGTATGTTAATGGAAAATTTGGTGGAAGGAAAAACTGAAGCATTTTCTTTTCAGTCTGTAAAGGCATCAACTAACAGTTCTGCTAGTTTTATTAGGAATTTAGATAATGCTTACACTGTAAAAAAAATACAGATTCAACTTGACTAAATCTAGTTTCCTTGTTGCTTTGACTCATTTCAGTTGTCAACTTTTACTGTCCAGTTGAGAACACTAAACAATTGTTGCTACAACTTCAATTAAGTTGACTTAACTTTCTTTAGCATCTGTGTCGAACCAAAAAGTTGCTCCAACGTATTTAAAGTTGAACAGTATTCCATCAAGAAAACCTAACATGTTTACATTTTTAGGAATTTTTAACTGATATCTAAATTAACTCAACTTTGTAATGTTCATTTATTACTCTTTTTTACAACGTTAAAATGTTCATTCTTTTATTATAAATTAAGTTAGTGATTATGGATTCAGTTAATTCAGTTACTCAATTCAAACATACATTAATTACACTAAAATATAACAGAATAAATGTTTTTATTTCTTCAGCTTGATAACTATAACTTATAGATAAAAAAATATAGATTTTGAAAATGATAAGAAAAATCAAGATTTTTCAAAACAGAAATGTGACATCAAAGGAAGACTGCTGACCTAACAACTGACCAGCACAGATCTGCTGACCAGCCACAAAAGGTGTTTGCACAGAGACTTGTCCAAGAATTTTAGAGGAAAAGTTACTGAAAGGAAAAGAAATATTGGTCCAATGTGTTTTATCAAATCCAAAGTCAGCAACAGATAGATGTCAACTGTGATGACAAGTTGTATGGCGATCCCATTTTCATTTTGCAGTAGGCCTGCTAAAACTGCTTAAAGTACCAACGCCCGCCATGATGCCAGCAGAACACTGCCCTGTCCTAAACCCAACACAGCAGGCTGTCAGGAGGAAGATCAGAGACCAGAACCAACAAGACGAGCTGAATGCTGCTACTGAGGAACCTGGGCTCCTTTAACTTCTCAGCTGCTGAGCTCCTCCATGCACTGATGCAGTAATTCATGCGAGATGAACCACAACCAAGTACTGAGTGCGTCCGCTGGACAGTATAAGGACATAGGGTTCAGTAGGATAACATTTCTGTATGAAAACTGCAAGTTTTATGTGCAAAATTTACCACTTTTTGGAAACTAAGTTAATTTCATTCTACATGACGTTCTCTTAATATGCAGCACGCAGTGAAAATCAAGCTTCCTTAACAATAGCCTGCTGTGGTTCCCCTCATCATGGAGGATGTCAACAAGCATCAAGACAACAAACAATAAATGTTAAAATTATCCAGAATTCCAATATACTGATTGTGTATCTCCTATATCCAAGTTGAATGACTGAAATAAATGACCTTTTTTAATGATTCTCTGATTTATAGAGATACACCTGAGGAGCTGGGAGTCGGGAAGGTAGCTCAGTTTGCCGGTGCGAAACCTCGCGTCACCAGGCAACTGCATCTGATGGCTCCTTTGTTCGGGGTGAAAGGTTGGAAGCACTCCTACTAATCTCCTTGCTACACAATTAAGGAACAGAGGAGAGCGGCTCGAGCCTCTTCCCTCTCTCAAACAACAACAGGAAGGAAGAAAAAGCTTGAGAGACTGGCCCATTGTGCCTCCTGCTCAGTTTCCCCCCCGGCTCTCTCTACGCTAATCGAAAGGTATTTGCACTGTAAATTAAAAGGGCCCTCGCATGTTGCTGCTTTTACCGCTGATGTGCTCTCCTAAGATATCCACAAACAGTTCCAATCTAATTACAGAGGGAGATTTACTTCAAATAACGCTGTGAACAAAAGAACCTCGGCTATTGTCCGAGTGGCTCCGATGTTCCGTGTCTCTTTCTCTCTTGGGCGAATCCCTTTATAGTCAAAATCCTCGCCTCGCCAAGGTTAAAATGCGATGGGATATCTGGAAGCAGGGAACCTTCTGACAAAAGCGGCCCTTTTTATTCCCTGGATGCTGATTTCCACTCTCCGTCCTTATCTCAGCTTTCCCTCTCTCTTAACCAGGCGGATCTCGGACAAAGCCACAGCGGCCGACATGCAAATGCGACGAGAGAATGGCGGCGTCCAAGGGAGTTGAGATTGTCCGACAACGGGACGCGCTCGCCGGGGTTGCATTGTGACGCATGGCTGAGACACATCCTCGGGGTCGGAGGAGGGAGGCGGGGGTGCAGGGCGGAGGATATTGGCTGGCCAGATTTGCAGCATGTCCTGCTGACTTCCATTTTCTGGCTTGTGAATCGCAGAGCCCCTCTGGGAGTCTATAATCCGCCCCCTCCCTGTACCCTCCCAGTGCCCCTGCACCGCATCATTTTATTGCTCTCCCAGGATGTGCAGGCTGATGTCTTCGCTCCACAATGATGTGTCCATGTGGGGATCCACACTGTTGCATCCCAATTTGCTACTGGATCCCACCCAGCTTATAAGAATGCCACCTCCCCTCCCTGACATGTTGTAGTCCTGTGGTTTCCCGTGGCGATGCCTCAATGCGGCCGTGCCCACCGTGACACTAAGCCTCAGCGATGAGGCTCGGCGTCGCAAAAGGCCCAGTTGGGTATTCCTCAATGAATGACGGCGGGTGCAGGGGAATGTGGCTGTGCCAACGCTTATTCACACGTTTTATCTCATTTACACACAAGCCGCCTATCCTCTATTCACACGGGCCGGTGTGCATAACACTTATAGTGGCGGCGGATGATTACAACTGAGCGCTGGTCACACTGTAGCCTCGGAGCCGGGCATCCATCAGCCAGAGCGAGGATCTCCCTCCGCCTGGAAAAACTCATTTAGATCTTATCTGGGGAAAAATTTGTTTGTGGAGGGAAAAGGGAGGGAGGTTCACAGGAGAAGTGACTGGAGTCTGGCTAGTGCCGCTTGATTTAATTTAGCTGGCGATAGTGTCTCTGACCACTTGTACTCTCCTTGGTTTGGAAGGTGAGAGAGAGCCGAGGAGAGGGAAATGAAGGGACGAGACGAGAAAAAGCTGTTTGTTTACGGAGAAATACGCAGACTGAACCGTGAGAGTGAAACTCAATCTGTGCTCCTGGCATCTTTTACATCAGATTATCTGGATTAGTCATAGGAAGAGATGATTCAATCACAGGAAAAAAACAAAGTTGGATTGACTGCTTATCATATGTACTGATGAACCAATCATCATAAGAGTGAGAAGCTCTATAAGTGTAGAGGTTGGCAGATTGGTGGTGTGGAGAATACAGGTGCGTGTTAACACGATGACAGGTGGAAAAGACGTTAGGGCCGCAACCAATTTTAGCAATCAATTTGACTAGTTGATTGATTGGATAAAACAAATTGCCAACATTCTACAGATTTTTCGTTTAACCACAGTAAGAAAATTTAGTTATTTAAGGAAATAAACATTTAACTGCGTACAATGAAATAACGCGGCACTCATTTGAATGAGATGAAGCTCAAGTTGTCACTTGAGGAATTTTGCAGAGAACATATTTACAGACAAAGATGTGTTTATCTTAAATGTAAAATGTATGTACAGTCTTGGCTTAATTACTGCTGTGAATGGCCATTTGTTTTTTTAAGCCTTTTTTAAAAAATTGATTACTAAATTAGTTAACATTTATTCCAGTACTTGATCCATCATGATTAAAATGATTAATCGTTTCAGCCCTGAAATGCTACGGATATTAACACTGACGATAGACGAGCAGCTTCCACCAGGCTAAGAACAGTTAAGAGATAATATCAATCCATACAACAAAAAGGACATTTATTCAAGCCAAATGAATTCATCATCCTGGCAGATTCACCCCAGCATGAGAAGTTGCAATGCTCAAAAACCCAAGAGCTCCATCTCAGACTCTACAGGCCTCAGTAAAGGACAATACTTAAGATCCCGAGGCATTTGTTCATTTACTCAATGCTGCAATACTTCACAAGAACTAAAGTGCAGAACTCCTGGGAAACTCCAGACAGAACAGGAAGAAAGAGATGGATCAAGCGCAGTTTGTTTGGAAAGTTTGAAAAAAAAAAAAAAAAAAACATATTCTTTCTAAAAAAGAAAGTGGCAACTTTGGTCTGCAAGCTGCAACTAAACAAAATAAATATCCCTCAGACCAATTGGATTAAAGTAGAGATGTCCGTTTTGGGGGAAAAAAAAAACAAAAAACAAAAAAAAACCTCAAAACAAATGTAAAGCATGGAACCGTGATGATATGGGTTTGTTTTTCTGCAATGTGAGTCAGTCACAAACTCTTCCCAAGTATTCAAAGGTCAAATGTGAAGTCCTTCATCCAAGAGTTAAAGCCAGATCCCAACAGGAGAACCATCCCAAACGCAGCAGCACATCTACAGCTGAACAGCAAAAAGGAACACGTCGTTTGTACTGATGAGAAATCCGGGCAGAAAACCTTTGCAGCTCATTGTGACTTTTCTGTGACGGACCTCTATTAACCGTAAAAACATTAAAATGATTGTTTTGAAAGTGCTTAGTGCTCCTAAATACAACCACTGTTTACGTTCATGTTGAGGTCACAGAGCAAACATCACAGCGCAAACGCTAATTAGTGTCGGTTTGTGCAGCACAGATGATTCACATCCATCTCTGTGAGTCCTGGCCCCGTTCATCCAGTTCTGCTGCCAGAACGCTCGCCGACAGCCGGGTCGCAGACACACAGACGGATAATCTCCCCCGGACCGTGGACAGCTTGCTCAATTATGAGTGGGCCACCGACGCGTCGAGCAGGAGCGCGGCGCTAATCAGCATTTTGACTTAGCAGATGACACCGACAGGAAGCCTGACATCGCAAACGTTTTGGTAGTCAGAAGTCATAATGCTAATGCGCATCTGCCCTCCACCAGAAAGAGCAGACTTGTAATCGCATTGAAATTCACTTTATGGCGCTCATTTTTGAAGGCAGCGACCGCACAGATACAGCGACTGTGCGGTCACTGGCTTTCCTGGCGCAACACAACAACGTCGCCTTTCTGGGCTGCAGGAATATTTGCTTTGCTTATCGCCGCCCTAATGCTCACTGACAACTTAATAACATCACAATTAACTAAATGCTAAACAGATGCCAGCGCTGGACTAATGTGATTGAGACAATCGGCACTTCTGACGTGACCCCTGTGTAGCGCTGCATTTGGCCTAATTTGCTCGAGTGACATGACTGGACTGTGTGTGCTTGCGTGTGTGCTTGCGTGTTGGGGTCTGATTGCGAAGCCACCGGTGTGAACAATTTGCGAGGAAGAAAAGGCAAAGTGAGGGCGTAATATGACTAAAAGAGCTCCTTATTCCTAACCGCGACAGTTTTCTTCTTCCCATCCTCTCTCCCTCCTTTTCCAGCGCTCCCCCTCTTTCTCTCTTCAGCCAAAGTATTTCTGGCTTGAGAAAAGAAAGTGTTTACTCTGCGGCTGAGGCCTGCTGGAATCACGCTGTGTTCCCACTGGCTAAACCCGCCTTTGCCACTCCATGGTTTGCATATTGTCTCTGTTTTACAAGACTTTCTTTAAAAACGAAAAATGCAAAAAAAAAAAAAAAGAGTAAAGGGAGATAGAGTACAAAAAAGGCAAGAAAAAGAAACGAGAGTAAGAGCTTTCCTCTGTCTATTAGATTTGGATTTCCTCCAATGTCGATGTGTTTGCGTGTGTTTGTGTGTGTGTGCACGGGGATGAATCATGTATAAACAGGAACACCAACAGTCAGACAACAAATTCTTCCAAGGCTTGTGGAGTCCAAACTCATTTATACACAGGTCACATGGGAGATGCAGTCCCTGTTTCTGGTGCTGAATAACTGCAAGCGGCTCACACTGTGGCCTGAACTCAGCAGCTGATTCTGCACATTTCACTGCAGATTACAGCTGTTTACCTCTGGACATGTGGCTGCATGCCAGTAAATTGAAAGGCAATTTCATAAATTTAATTTTAAAAGGTGAAACTTGAGTATAGATTTAGGCATGTCCCACCGGGACGAGGCCCGGAGGAAGACCCAGGATCCGCTGGAAGGGCCAGGAATCCCCGGAGAGGGAAGTCTGGGCCTCCCTAGCACCCTGCTGCCCCCACGACATGACCCCAGATCAGTAAAAGAAAATGGATACATTTACTCCAACATGATGAAGTATCTAGCATCTTATAATTTCGGATCATTTTTGGAGCCAATTCGGTTTCTCAGAACATCAGAATGTCCATGTGTTTTTCAGTGTTTTTGCTCTGGGCTCCTTTTACTGCATCGATGCGGCGTAGCATGGAGGAGATCAGCATGTGATTCTGCTGCGATCTACTGCAGGCCCTGGTTCCTGTGACGAGGGCCTTCAAGTCACCAGATAGGCTTAATCAAGCTACTGTCAGTGAACCAAGCTTTTGCAACATTTTCTTCCACTAAACTTTCTATGTAGACAGCATGTTTTAACAATGACGTTCAGTGACTTACACTGCTTGTTGAAGATTTTATTGACTACTGCAGTATTCCCAGTTAGGGTTGGTTGATGAATACATTTAATTGATTTATTGATTTTTTTGTTTATGTAGATCAGATTTTTTTGAAAACCTGGATATTTTTTTTTCCAACAACACACACCTTGGCTTTCCAGCACCTGTCGTGGTTTTACAGGCATGTTATACAGCATGTACTTAGTTGGAATTTCAGTTCAGGTCAACAGTCAGAAGATTCGATTGAAAAGGAAAATCTATTTTTTCTGTCATTTTTAATTTCTTTCTAAAAAAAAAAAGGATTAAAATTGGATTTGATATAAAAACCTGAGCATTTTCATTTTAAACTCCCAGCGATTGAATCTACCATAACTTTTATTAATCTTATCTAACATTGGAATTGTGGATTTTCATAAGCTGAAAGCCATAATAATCCAAAGGGATTGAAACAAACAAATGCATATCAATATATTTATAATATGTGCAAGTTTCAGTTAATGAATCTTTTTGATGATTTTTAAACGTGTTGAGGAGCAGACGTATGTAACCACCTGCGCCGCTGAGATCTGCATTTCCTCTGCACTTCGAAAAATAAAACATTTAACTTCAAATTCTTGCTTAGTGTTTTGTTTGTGAGCAACTTTCCTGACCTTTCGCTTTGCAGCATCAAGCTACGCTTAAATCAAGCCGAATGTGTGCACAGCGGGTTTACCAATAAAAGGCAAGAGCTATAAATTATAGAAGGGAACCAAAGCGATTTACTGGAGAGAAAGAAATGAATCTAGCCGACAGAGCCGCGGAGACGGAGGCAGGAGTGGAGAGAAAAATCAACTGGGAGAGGCTTTACTGGAAAAGCAGCCTCAAAATGACACGTTAGATGTGGCCTCGTTAAAAAACGAGGATGGCGTGGGACAAAATTCACTTTCAAACAGCCGCAGGATAACCAAAGTGATGAGAATGACATGCGCATGATGTTCGACTGCAACATCTATTCTATTTTCTTATAGAGTATTCAGGCGTTTGTTATAAAGTCTCTTTGCATCCAGAAAACAGAATGCATTTATGACTCACAACATTAATAATAATTAGGTCCTTTAGTCCGCTTTTTTTTTTGCTCCTATTTTAAAGGAAATCATGCTAATATTTTATTGAATGTTATTTTGCAAAATGTAAAGAGGAAAATTTCTACAAAAACAAAGTCTTATCTCTCAGGATGAGAGCTTCCACTGCATGTTGTCTTTTACCTCTATTTTGAAAAGGCACAATTTTGAGTCCAAATATTTTTCATCTTTCACTTAAAATATTTTTTTCACATTTTAGAAAAAAAACAAATCAGTTTAAATGACTATCTTTTAGAGTTTAGTGCATTTTTGTTGAGAATTACCCTCAATTTGCTTCCATGCAGTGTCTTATTTTGTTGTTTCTTTAATCTGGATTATTACATTGATCTTTTTAGCAACTGGGAGCAGCTGAAAAAGAGGCTTCATGGTTTTTGTTTTTAAGAGAAGCGGCAAAAACACATGAGGTGGATTAGCAGCGTTATAGTCCAGGACATGTTATTGTGAAATATTGTCTCTTCTTATTTCAAATTGAACTGTTAACATGCCACGTTAGTCATTAGACTGCCACACACCGACACTCTTCAGTCAGAGGTTTCATTAGAGTTGCTGCGAGACTGACTGCTATCAGAGATGCTTTCTGTCCACATTATTAAAATCCTCAAAATGCCTCCATGAAGGCAATTTAATTTCGTTTATGGATAAAAAACGTATTTGTGAAACAAACTATCTCATTCAAATCCGTCATTCCGTCACATTCAAATAGTAAAAGGCCTGACATCATTTGCTGGTGCCAGGTGGTCATAATGTTATGCCTGATCAGTGTAAAACAGTTGAGGAGATTGCGCTGCTTTGAGTGGGTTTAATAACTGCTCTTGGTGACAGCAGCGTTTCTCCTTTAAAGCCAGGCAGACGGTGTTCTTCGCTCTACAAAAGCCCCACAGTGAGCTCCAATTTAGGGAAACAGACTCCAACACGATGCCATCCAGTTTGGGAAAACATGAGACAAAGAGGAGCAGTCAGGAGAGCTTTTAAAACACAGTTTGTGTTGCACAACACTTCAGAGGAAGGATGGTAGTCGCCAGAAGAACTTTCAGTGGGCCGAAGTACATGAGAACATCCAACATTTACATCAGAGGTTCAGGAAAATAAATAAATCGATTCTGTAAAGAATCGCAATTCCTGGGAATTCTGAATGGATTAAGTTGCATGTCTTTGCCTATTTGCACGTATACTGCATGTCACGTTCTCTAGACTGAATAGAAAAACTTGCGTCTGAATCGAATTGTGAACGTAAAAATTGGAATCGAATCGCTAGACAATTCGATACATTCGCTAGATTGTCATCTGCAATCCTACACGTGTGGAAGTTGGTCCAGGACAAGGACAAACCCAGAAACATCAAAGCTTCTGAATGCCATGCAGAGGTGTGCACTAGCTCATGTGTTGAAACCAGAAGATGGACAGAGAGGGAGGCAAAGAGGGATTGAGTCAGACTGCAGCTGATCCGGCCAGCGGAGGAGATGTGACAATAGTTCCTATTCAGCGCAGCCAGAGAGAGACGGAGAGAGAGGCAGCCGCAGAGGCCAAATATTGTCATGGAGGAACGTTAGCCAAGAGCTGAAGCGCTGCCAAGATTCAGCCAGAGATCAAATCTGGCTTTGATGGCCAACAGTGACCCCCTCCTTCCACCACACGCCTACTCTTGTGTGTCTTGGGCACTGTACAAACCTTCCTGTATGAATTCATTCCTGTTTGTTCTGTTTACAGCATCAAATGAAACTCAAAGCGCTTTGTTGTCAGTGAAGGTTTCTTGCTGTTTGACGTAAAGAATACATGAAAATGACAGCAGCCAAGGCAAGGGTCTAAATTCTGAGGTCCTCTAGACGAATAAAAGAAAGTTTTTCTCTCCATCGGCTCACAGCATTAATATTAGCAAAACTATTTACGTATTAGTCATTACTGGACTGATCTTTAATGTCCTGATAACATTCAGGTATTGACAAATTTAAACTTCTTCCATAAATTCACTAAATTCTTCAATCTGTTGACAAATTTTTTCTGTTTTTATTTTGCTTCATTGTAGGTTATCAAACTAACTTTAAAATCAGCCTAAGACATGGAATCACAATCTACAAGATTTTTTTTATTGTTATTTTAAGTCAGTAACCATGAAGGAAATCCAAGTTTTTAAAGCGTGAACCAACGCAGATGTATCCTTGTTAAATCATAAGTTAATCACATTTGTTTGGTCGGGTTTTGTTAGCCTGATTACTGCCAGGATCAGCAGAATCAATAAATCGCCTAACAGAACCCATCTAACAACATGAAGTAGGCCAAAAGAGCTCAGAAATCAGCATGTTGAGCTAAAGAACAGATGAGAAAAACGTTTTTCTTTTTCTCTCATAATGAATTTTTGCTCAGTTCATATAGAGTTGTGTTATTTTTGCCTGAATAAATCCAGAACCAGGACAGAAAAAGGCGTCTGAATCAAATTGTGAACGTAAAAATTGGAATCGAATCGCTAGATTCCGGTGCGTCTCCAAGGAAACGGAAGGGACATAACGGAGGACGTTTGCTGCGTCCCACTGCTCGTCTCAGTCGCTGATCCTGGAAACGGGCCAGCTGGCTAAAGGGAGTCAACCCTCTGCACTCTGTTTAGCTCAGCACATGAATGATACTTAACCTTTGAATGTCACCATATGCAATATTCAACACATACACAAAGAGCAAAGAAAACATGCAGTCTGTTTGTGACGGTGCAGCAGCCACTGGTGGACTTAGACATGACTGGATGGTACTAAAATCAGAGAGCAGACTCTATGTAGATCTGAAATTAATAAATATAGCACTGAAAAATCCATTATCCTGCTGAATATGTAAAGTCTCAACAAATAAAGTTAACATGAAGTTGGCTATTTAAAGTCAAATGAAGCAATACATCATTAACTAAATGATAAATTAAGATCCGGTTAATACTTTCCATTTGAACAACAATCTTTAATGAGCTGACTACCTGTAATATCGTTGAAAAGTCCTAAATGGAACTTTTGTTCCAATTTGTTTCCCTGATGAATATTTTTTGAAACACAATTTTGATCACAGAGACTTCATAATACAATTTAATTGTTGTTGTGTTTATTTTGGATATTTAAAATTCCAGTGTTAAATGTGATTTAGATTTTTTTTTTTTAATCTTTGAGAAGGTGTACTTGCACTGATATGCCATTATTGTTACTACATCAGTTGAAAAAAAGTTTTATTGTTTTTCACAATAATTTCAGGGACAAGTTATCATCCAGCAAAATTTAAGTGACAAACCTACAACTGCTGCACTCAAAGGCAACAACATATTTAGAATGATGTATACCTTACACTTCATCTGCAGTATAATTAATATTTGCTGCAGGGGAGAGAATGCAGGTTTACAGTCTGATCCAAACACTTTTTACACTTTCTGTCACATGAGCCAATATCACCAAAGGAAGTGATTACAAACCATAAATCATAGTTCTTATTTTTTTAAATCTATTTTCAGCATCAAGAACAAGATTTCTTGATTCTGTCTTTAAAAACATTCTTATATTTTCCCCAATTAAAATAAATCAATAACATTTATATTTGGATGCGTTCAGGTTTAAGGAATGACTCCTTCACCGTGGCATCGCCTGAATTTCACTAAGTATGTTTTAAGATATATTTACAGTAAAGCAATTGTTCAGGACATTAATAAAGCAATTTTTTCTTGAGATAACATTTCCCCTGCTGAATAAATATCCTCAAGTAAAGGTTGGATTTTTCTACATGTTTCAGAGTGAGATTGCGGTGCTGCTAAAAAAGCTGAATTTATTCAGAAACTTTTTCCACGTTGACTCGTTAGCAGGGAAAGTGTTGAACTGGAATGTTTTTACTGTCGGGTATTCCTCCGTAGCGCCGCGGACCGGGGAACGAGGGAGCACGGCGGCTGGAATGTGTCGAAGAACAAGAAACCGAAAGTGGGAATCAGGCGGAGCGGTGAAAGCGTCTCGTCATGTTCTACCAGGCCCCATTTCTCACAGTGTGATTCCTCACAGGGGCTTAACACACGGATGATTACTATACTATTACTGCTGCTGCAGTTGTCTGGCACGGAGACATGACTGTAGCAGTCCCCCGCCCCATCTCCCCCCACCCCCCCGCCATTCGTTCCAGACTGGAATGCCTATATTTAGAGCGCTCCTTTCCGCTGTTATGGTTGTTGAATCATTAGCCTCGTTTAACCCTTCTTTACCTCCAACGAGCCGACTGGCGGAGGGCGAGCCCCTCAGGGGGAGCTCCTAAATCCTGCCTACACCAAACCAGAGCCTCCTTTCCAATGAATGACGGCGAGTGTTTGGAGAAAACCTGAGGAAGAACTCAAACACTCGATAATAAAAATAATAGAAACGCTCCTGGCCTGGGAGGGACGTCTGTCTCTCATCTTATTTTGTTTGACATGTTTGAGGGATGGTGATGTTGACTGGCTAGTTGGAGGGCGTGACCTTTCATCCGCTGCACCCTCTGGGGGACGTTGTCCACATGTGGACGAGCAAGGAGGAGAGAGAAGCAGCCACTGTTTATTTCTGCGAGATTTTACGATTCACATTTAAATGACCTAAATTTCCGTTTCTGGTGCTGTAGAGCCGAGGTCCAGATATGGACTTCAAGTCATCTGCTGTAACACAGCAAGAGTCCACGGACTCCCTGTCAAAACTACCGTAGGTTAACGAAGAAAAGCAGCAGAGAAAAGGAAGAACTAAGACGAGAGAGAAAGGTTTTAATTCAGACCGGATGGACTCCGACATGTTCTTTCTTTCTGTGTGGAGATGAAAACTTGTCTTCAGAGAGAGAAAAGCATTAAACTTTACGATGTGAAGAGCAGCCAAGAACCAAAAACCAGAATTGGAGCACAGAAAAACAATTATTACAATAAGCAGTTTGACAGATCTGTCAGTCAGACAATACATCAGCTGGATTTTAAACCAATCCACCAAACCAACAAGCGTGTGTACAACTCTGGCGCTCCAACAAAGGAATTTGATAGAGATTTTTGTTGTAATTTTTAGGGTGAGATTTTCACAGATTTATTAAACATCTTCTTAACCTGGGAATCGTTAGGCCAGACACAAAGTTTTCTATGAACCATAATTTTAATGAGACTGGATCAATAAATGCATGGCGACTTTAAGTAAAGTGGCTTGGGCACATTTAAATTAATTAAGCTTGACAAAAAAAATACCTGAAAGTTTTTTAAGAAACATTGAAACTAAAAATTTTCTGGCCAACCAACAAAATAAAATAAAAAATAGCTTTGTTTATTTAGAATATTCCTGTGACAAAATGATAACAGAGGTTCATTCTAATTAATTATTATTAAATTAGGTATAATGCCTTAAAAATAATACTTATAACACGTTTCTGGCCCTGTTGCACACACTCCAGCCCAGTAGGGGGCAGGCATGCGCCTCAAGGTTGTTATTCAACTGTAAAGAAGCTGCACAGAGCGAATAGTGCTGCAGCAGCACTGAAGTCTAGCCGAGGAAAAGATTCAGACAAAATCAGCAACACAGTATGAAATTATTTGACAAAAATGTAAATAACTGAAATTAATCTAATGAATAAATCACACTAATATATATATAAATATTTATAGTATGACATTTTCTCTTTGTGAGAGCCATATTGGTCTGTAAATTAATGCTCAAACTGTCATGTTTAACTAATCTTCAGGAACAGCTTAAAGCTATAAACTTATTCCGAATCCTAATTTTTTCTTGCAACCTCTGAGGGGAGCATATTTTCAGATGTATGCAGCTGCAGGCAGATCATGATAGTTTAAATCAGAAATAAAATGAAAGAATCAGAGAGATGTGATCTATACATGTCAGTTTTTTACCACATTCTGAAATTATTTAAATCTAACCTCAAATGTACAAGAAGACAAATGCAGGTTTTATGCTGAATTCGACAAATGAGGACAAAATGGAAAGGTTTGTTAATCTTCAAAAGTTTAGAAATATAGGAAATGCCTTATGTTCAAGATTTTCAGTCAAAAGGAGTTTTAATTTTTATTTATTTATTTTAATCTCAAGACTCTGTGACTAAACATGGACGCTCTAAAGCAGCCGCAATACTCCGGACATCTACAACAGAAATTTGACACAGTTGACTCCTCCCAAATTAAAAGCAGTTCATCAGCAGCGGCAAAATGCTCCAGGCCAGCCACACATCTGCTGAACGGGGATTTACTTCCTCCTATTTCTATCTTGGCACCTGCATCGTCCTCGCCTTCCCATATACGGAGCCGAGTACTGATAAACAACGTCAGCCTGCCAAGTTCTCCCTGCTTGTTGATTACTGTTGGGTCTGTCTTGATTTAGGACGAGCGGGACTAATCCGAGATGATGCGATGCGTCTGTCAATCATAGCTCCCGGTTAGTCAGAGAAGGCTGATTGGAGACGGGCGGATGAGCCTAAACAGCCCAGCTTCACACGGTAAAAACAACGCATCCTGATTTATGAAACAGGAGGATACGTTGGCGTTTTCTCGTGGATTTTGTGCAGCCGAGGCCAGTGGTCATGAAGGTGCATCTGGGTGTCTTCATGTGCGTGCGTGTGTGTGTGTGTGTGTGTGTGTGTGTGTGTGTGTGTGTGTGTGTGTGTGTGTGTGTTTGAGGTCCTTCCTACCGGTGTGGATCTGCCGGTGAGCCTCCAGGGATTCCTCGGTCTGGAACTGGGCGCCACACTGGTCACAAACGATGGCCTTCTCTCCAGCTGGGCAGAAAGAAAGAGGCAGATAGTTTTTAAAATTGAAGTCTACAGGACCTTTACATACAAACATGTAAGACAACTCAGTTTTTCTCCACCTTTTGTTGGACACAAAAAATACTGAAAATGAACACCATGAAAGCAAACTGTTAAATGAGAAGCCATGTCAGCAAGAGAGACTTAGGCAGATTTACAGCTAATTGGTACAATAAAACCAGAAGAAATTGTTTTAAAGGGAGTATTATGTACTTTCCAGGCACATAATGCCAGTTTATAGCATAATCAAGTAACTTTGTTACCTTCAGTTCTTATAAAATGCTGTACATATCAAACATAACTTTAAAAAAATCAGACTTTGCCTCACTGTCTCTTTAAAAAGCTCCTACACCTTCCGACATGTCCCCTTCAGATAATTGTCACAACAATGCTCCTCCACAATGCTGTTTACTACCCTTCTTAGTAGCTCAGCAGATGTGGAGTTTCACCAGGTAATCGCTGCTGCTGCTAGTCTGGAGGAGCTCTGAGGACGTGGTGGAGGGGAAGCTCAGTTGGGGACTGCAGCTCCAAGGCGACACTTTGTGAGAGCAAGCATTTAGGCTCCCCTGAATGGTTGCATAAATGCTACCATTTAGACATTTAGGAGATTTAAAGGATTTCTCAAACATGCATGAAATAATTGAAACAACACCCCAGGCATGTTTTTGATAACCGAAGCAAAACAAAAAAACAAACAAAAAAAACCCTGTGAATTTTGCCCAATAACTCACTTTAAGCTAAGAGGCAATTAAATTCAAGAAAACATGTCCTACATAAAAAAAATATAAGCACTACAGTGGTCTCTGGGTTTAGGAACAACCACCCAGAAATACTGCAGAGCTCCCCTGAAACACTTAGAGATGCCTATTTTAATAGCTCAAAAATCAAATATACCTCAATATGCATTAATACACTGAGTGGAAATTATATTAGCACAACCACAGAAGCTAACATCTACAGTCTTCATCATTTCCAACAATCACCATTTAGGAGAATGAAAGGAGCCCCTTGATTGGCTGCTCTGGAAACATCAGCCAATAACGTCTCAAGTAGCATTATGCTAACTATCTTAGCTTCCCAAGCTGAATTTTCATCCCATTAACTTAGATATGAAATAACCTTTGAATAGCTGGGGGTTAATTGTACTTTGTTTCATAAACTGATATACAAGAGAATCAAAAATAATTTCTTTATCCGCTGTTGAAGTAAGAAAGTCTCAGGAGGACGACTCAGAGGACCATTTTGGATCTGAACATGTGTGAAACATTTCTGAAGTTGATCCACCTTTCATATTCCGCATGAAGGATCTGCTGATGCTTTCTCTATGATTTAAGTCTGGTAACCACAGTCCAATGTGTCTGTCTGTCCATCCCACCACACATGAATAACTTGGCTACATTTGAGACACTTGTAGGACTCCAGTCACCAAGCTGCAGATTTTAGTGAGGAAACTTGCATGTTTCCATTCACTCTGTTGTGATAACATGCTGTAATTTGCACCATACCGTTTCATTTTTAGAACTTTTATGAATATATTTGAATGTTTGATGTGTTGTTCTCTGTAATTTAGCTTTCAGTGCATTTAGCACTCTAATCTGATAAATCCCTCCATCCGCCCTCAGACTGGTCAGACTCCAGACTTGGAACTTCATGAATATGCAAATTGTGGCAGAGGGTGTCATCTCCTTCCCCAGACACGAGTTCTGTGTTCCGATTCTCCTGCACAAGATGATTAAACGTCAAACAAAATGTAGTTAGGAATATGATTTGCCTCGGCACATTTAAAGACTTTAAGTAAAAAGAGGACTGCATATTGCTCAGTTGCAGTTATGAGCTCTGGATCATGAATCAGAGAATGAGAGCCGCGAAACAAGCCGCTGAAATGAGGCTGCACTCAGCCTGTTGCCCCGGCGACTTGATTGCAGATAAAAAATAAATAACGATTCTCATTTACTACAATTCCAAATCAATGTCTCAAAATTGATTTAAAAAACTTAAATATATTCTGTAAAGAGGAAAACAAAATGTTTGCCTTCTCTGTTGAAGGCAAACATTTGGACTTCTTCTGTTTTTTACTGAATTCCGGGGAAGATCCAGTTTGACATGAGTTTCGCCGTGTTTGAGGTTCGTTAAATGCAGATTGAGAACTTGGAGGAACGCCGCAAATGAACGGAATGAACTTTAATGTCTCCATTTGTGATTCTGCCTTGCAGAGAAGACTGGAGTAGATCATGAAGATAATTTTCATTTCTGAAGCAGAAATCATTATGAATAATCGCTTGGAACAAAATAAAAAATCTATTTTGAATCAAATTGTGTCCCCAAAATTAGTAAGAGTAACAGATAGTAAGAGACTCTCAGCACTACTGAAAAGACTGCATTGATGCATTAAGAAGTTCTCAACGCATCATTACATATTAGCCTTACCACAAATTTTTAGCTGGACTTAAGTCTGGACTTTGACTAGGCCAGTATATCTAAACCATTATATTTTATCTAATGCTTTATATTTAGGGTCACTGAGACTCCCATCCATCAGCATGATGCTATCAGCGCCATGTTTCAGATAACTAAAATATCTCTAATTTTGCATTTTACTGAATGAAGAAATATCTGAAAAACAACAATTTTGACATCATGAGAACTTCAACAGTCCTCCTACAGCACAGCTATAATTAAATACACATTAATGGCCCTTTAATGTGTCAAAATGTGTTGCATGACTTCTCTTCACTGTTAACCCCAGAACAGGATCTTAAAGCTATCTAAATAACGTTGGGCAAACCTCCAGCTCCGTTGCACAACATTCTGCTTCTGTTTATGCAAGACTTCGGAGAAGCATGCAGCCATCGAGCTGCAGGATGGATTGCCATGTTGCTGCGTACTTCATCAACATGTCCAACCCTGAGCAACAATAAAAGAGGCAGAGACAGGAGGCCGCATGTACATCCACGCAGGCCGCCGTTGAAGGGCGCATCGGATCAAACCGAGGCAAACGGCTTTTTATGGGTTGGCAACAAGCTCCGTACATGCCATACACATCACACATGAAACATGCTAACTGCCTTTTAACATCTGGTTGTGGTGTGTGCAGAGCAGCTGTGCACGCGTATGCATGCGTGTGTGTGTGTGTGTGTGTGTGTGTGTGTGTGTGTATGCATGCGCGTGCATGTGCATGCGTGCGTGCGTGCGTGCGCTGCAAGCACACAACGATCTCCCCTGACTAGACCTTGGTTTGTTCTTGGCATGGCCTTCTGGGTTACGACACCTCGACAGAGAGAGAGAGGGAGAACAAAATGAAAACAGGAAGCCAATTCTTAGATGACAGAGAGAGAGAGAGAGAGAGAGAGAGAAAAAGTAAGGGAGCGATGTGCTGGTGTGGTTTTGCAACCGCAGTGACATTAGGGAACGGCTTGTACTGTAATAAGCTCCACCAAAAGCAGAAATGACACGAACCGTAACATGACAAAGAGTGCCAGCCAGCCACCGGAGGCGCTTACGCAACAAGTTATGCAAAAGACGGGACAGCGCACATGTGATCGTGAGTAGATCATGAGCCGCTGTAATGCAACCTAAAACGCCTGAAAATCCTGGATTAATCTGCAATATCACAGCATGCATTTCCATTTGGGAAAGTTTTCAAAATGCAGAGCTTTGGAGACAAAAAACAGTTTTTAATTGGCTGCAAGTTCAGGAGGCATCCTTCGTAGAGCGAGCTGCAGATGAGCATATGGCTGAATTAGCTTGGCGAAAGCATCCACTTAAGCTTTGGAGGAGAGAGACGTGCAGAGAAGATGTAGACAGATTCCCTCATTGCTGCTGATCTGCATTCATCACAGCCTGCCTTTGTTGCGGTTGAAACTTCGGATTCATCGCTGCGCTATGTGTGATTATTACTTCTGTGAGCCGCAGCCGCTCGGATAAACTTCTCTGGACCCTTTCCACGTATCGATCCGGCTCCAACGACTGGCCTCACAGAAAGCACCTGAGATGATTTTATGACCACAGGAGTGCAACTCCAGCTCCGTCACGTGAAGCTGATGGATTACATCAAAGTAAATACACATTGAGGTTCAACAATTCATCAGCTTCCATTATTGGGTGCAAGTTACCCGGAGCAGCGCGGCTCACTGAACAGCTGCTTCCCCACGTCACTGAAAAACTCAGATGCTGCTGCCATTAAATTCAAAACGGAAAAGTTTTTATTCCACCTAGAGAGCCATGCTGTGTGTTTATTTCTGCTAATTCTAGCTTGCGGCTAAAGAAAGCCCAGGACTTAGAAAACTTAAATAATAAATCAAAACAAACAATAAAAAGCGATTGTTAAAGCAAATCTTTTTTCATTGCTTTATTGAGTTCCCCACTTCTCTTTTCCATCAGCATGATGTTCCCATCACTCTCTGTGAGCTGGATGGTAGCCAGTGCATGGATTCGAAATATTGCATCGAAGCACTTTGCAAATGTGATCTTGTACACTTTTATATTTCAGTGATGACTGTGATAGGAGAGGTTGTGCAACTCTATCAGAAAAAAAAAATAATAAAACATATATATATATGTGTGTGTGTGTGTGTGTGTGTGTGTGTGTGTGTGTGTGCGTGTGCGTTATTGCCTGCAAAACCCTGGGGAATCTGCTGCCATGAAGATGTTTAGCACACAGGCATCAACAGCCTCCATGAAGTGGATGTGCAACAGAAACTCTTTGCTAAGGATCTGGTTGGTTAAAAAGCGATGCATTCAATGTTGATGGAAAGTTTAGTGGAAGAAAAATGTGTGGCAGAAAAAAAGCTGACAAGATTGTGAAGATAAGCCAAAAAAGAGTCAGGATGTGGGCTTCGATAGTGTGCTTGATTGGTGTCACACTGAAAAAAAAAGAGAATGAAGCTCCAACTTAAAAAAAAAATTCTTTAATATGATAAACTTCCTGTTAAATTGGATAAACATATTTTGATAATTTGTAACATCAGTGCAGCAGAACCTCAGGCTGATCTCCATGATACGCTGCATTGTGGCAGCAATTCCTGTAAAAGGAGGTCCAACCAAGAGCCAAGCGTATGTACTGTTCATTAGGTTCAAATTCACGTATTGAAAACTATTTTTAAGTTGGTTTGATGACATTTTATTGGTCGGAACTTTTGGCTCTGATTAGCTGTAAACCAGAATAATCAAAACTTAAAATATTTCAGTCGGCGTGTCTACATCCCATACAGTCTCCACATTTTGAGTTACAAAAAATATATTTATTTTTCAATGATATTCTAATTCACTGACCTGTGTGTTGTTAAAAAAAGAACATTCTGAGCTTTCTTTGCTCAACTACCTGCAATTTTTCAATAACTGTTTTATTAGTTTCACTCTGCGGTCACTAACGGCAACAAGGTGTCGTTTAGATTAACACTTGCATGGTTAGAAGTAATAACTGTGACTTCCCGACAGTGATTGAACACCATAACCAGTCTCCTGGGAGGCCAAGAGGAGTGTGCTAAATGGGCCAGGGATGGGATTTTAGTGCAGGGCACGCCCCTGCTTGTGGCACAAGCACATAAATTGTTAGGTAGGAGGTTAGGGGGTGAGGGGGTGCCTGCATGGTGCCTTGCTTCAAGGAGAAAGGAGCTGCGTGAGGTCACCGCAGGGCAAGGAGAGGAGGAAGAGAAGAATTCAGGGTGCACACGGCCAGGCAGCCACCCGGCCAGATGCCCGTCGCTCCAGTTAGCCGGCTAAGTGCTAACAGGGGGCCCCTCCGCCTGCTAATAGACTCCATCAGCCATTTTCAGTGCCAAATTAAAGGGATAAATCTTAAGGCCCCTTTGATCACAAGACGGAGAAGTTGTTAGTTTGGAAAGGCAGGGCAGCCTGGGGAACGGGGGAGTCATGCTGTTTGTCTTGCTATGTGTGCTCTAAATGATATACATGCCTTCAGAGTCCACAGCAGAGCAAAGCTCGGGTTTCAGCGGCTTCAGAAGACAAAAGAAGAAGATCCAAGAGAAGCAACTAAAAGTTTAGAAAAGTAACGCTAAAAAAAAAAAAAATACTGAAAAATCTCCGTAGCTGCTGGGGGGAACCACTGAGTCACCGCCACATATTGGGCCTTAGCTGACATAAGACAAAAAAGATTACACAACCGGCGTTGAGTTTGCGTGTGTGTTTTTGAAGGAGGGAGTTGAGGGGGGATATGGTGTGGCGATCAGGTGCCATATGCAACCGAAGCCGCTTCCCTTTTCGCTTCCCTGTTTGAAATGTTGCACAACTGCTGTTGCAGTGCGCTGCAGCTCGGTTATTTCATAAAGGCCTGTAAGTGAGAAGGAGCAAACCTCCACCAGATAGCACTGACATAACAGTGGTAGTCCCTCCGTCTCACATGTTATGACATGAAAACCTTTTTTTTTTTTTTAATAGTCTCATATAACTGACAGTCACAATGAGATTAGCTGCTGCTTCTGGAAATATCTCACTCCTGCTGGAAGCGCTAACGGAGTTCGCTAGTTGATGGAAGACGATGACTGCAAATTTACAATCGGTGCTCTGCCGCACAAATTAGCAGCAGTACTGAATCAGCAGTATTTGCCAAAAACTGATGATGTTTCCTGGATGACTTAGGTGTGAAATGTCATCATGAAGATTTTTTTTAAAAACCTTTTACCATTTACTTGTAGGCCGGAAAATAAACAACAAAAAAATGAATCAAACAATTTATATGGTGATTTTCTTTTTAGTTGTGCAACAATAAACTAAACATGCAATATTTTACTTTAAAAAATGAGGGCGATTTTCTGTAGGAAAGTGATGTAAAAATCATAAAAAAGGTTTTGCACATTTAAAAGTGAGGGATCCTTTTCTCAAATTAGTTTGAGCAAGATAGTAAAACACGCAGGCGATGCTCACGATGAGAACACTTAGCTTATTTAGTCATGTTTAAGAAATTAGAAGCAGATTTTCATGCTTTTGAGTAAAAGTCACAAGATAAATGTGTTCCTCTTTACAATAAGATTGAAGTGTATGCAAAAAGTTGTTAAAAGATGAATGCTTTGTGCTTTTAGCAACATTTTCCAAATGAAAAGAAGAATTTTTTTTTTTGTCGGAAATAATTTTGCCTCAAATAAAACCAAAACTCGGCATCAGCGGACATTCTTAAACTGCAGTCGGGGGGCCGCATAAAACCAGCCGGGAAGCTCCTCACAGAGAGCCAAGCTAATGAGACCCAAAGAGTGGAGAATTTAATTTAGGGCGAGATTTAGTTAAAGTACAAATATTTCCATCTACGTACAAAGGGCCACAGGTTTTAGGCAACACAGAAATAAACATTAAACATAAAATATAATCCCAGTGAAACAAAAGCATAAACACTGACCCATCTTTGTTTTTATTATTTCCAGTTCGGCTCTCCCACCTGAACCTCCTCAGGCCCGTCTCGTATGTTTCTCATTCAGGGCAGATTCGACTGATCCGCTTTTATTTTCCGTTTCGTGAAAATCTAAGTGTACATGAAGAAATGCGACACATGCTCGTTACATAGCATCCCACTTCTACAATACCAAATTAAAACGTCTCTGGTTTTAAAATCCGTCACTTGGAAAGGGCAGCGCTCAGGGCGACAGAAAAACAAAATGGTCTCATATTCTGCACAATTTTCACTTAAATCCTGCTGGTCAAATTAGGAAAACTTTGTTCTAACTATTTAAGTCCATGCATCAATAGATAAATTATATTGATGGATTTCTAAAAGATTGTAATCAATATGATATTTTCAGAGATGCATTTTCTATCTTCATTTGTTATAGATTTTAGAAGACAAAGCAGGTCCGACATCAAAGAAAACCAAGATTTAGTAATAAGGAAAAAAAAATGTGTATATATATATATATATATATATATATTTATATATATATATATATATATATATTTGATCAGTGCATCTCTGATTATTTTAGTAGCTGTTGGAATCATTTATACTTTCCAGTTTGAAATAAAAAATAAATTTTATGTCATAAGTTCTTGTTTTAAATACCATATTGCATCACGCCTGATATAAGCTCAGTGAAAAGTATGAAAATAATATTTAAAATAGTTAAAAATTTCAATTTCAGTAGAAGTTCAAAACACAAACAAAAAAAGCTTCTTGAAGCCGTTTTTCATTCTATCGAACTCATAATTGACCTTGGGACTTCATTACTCTGCAACTCCACATCTGATAGCGATTAGCTCTGATTCATTCAAGCTGATCAAACGTCTGATAACCATATTAGAGATGGTTTTTACAGGAAGCTAACAACTGCAGAAGCATTTCACCACAGGAACCTGATGAGGTTGTGCATTAGCACAGGATCCCGGCCTCACAGGGAAGTGATGGTGCATTCGCTTGCCGGCAGTCTCCCCCCTTGACACAAGTGCTGATTCTGCAATTTCCCAGCATGGTGTTGCCACGACCATGTTTGGTGACAGGCTTGTTCCAGCTAAAGATCTGAATGCAAACAACCGTAAGGCAAGTAGAAAAAACTCAATGGAAAAAATAGAGAATAAAATTAAAAAATATAAAATTACAACACTAAAACTGCACCTAATTTTATTTTTACTCAATTATATTCATTTATTTATTTATAGTGAGTCTTTAAATCTGAGTTGCATCAAAACTATTTTTTTAAATGCAAAGACCTTGAGGAAAAAAAAAGAAAAAAACTAATAAAAAAAGAAAAAAAAATAGGGCAAAGATATTTATGAGTTAATTTAATTGCACATATTTCAATGAATACATTTTTTAATCACACAAATATATCAAAATAAATATGTAAAAACAATCTGAGTTAGCCTGCGACAGACTGGCGACCTGTCCAGGATGTACCCCGCCTCTCGCCCGGAACGTTAGCTGGAGATAGGCACCAGCACCCCTCCCGACCCCACTGAGGGACAAGGGTGTTCAGAAAATGGATGGATGGAATCTGAGTTAGCCTGTCAGCGAAGCTACTCAAGCCTAAAATATTATCTCGATGCTAAACATGTTGCAGCAGCACAGACGTCTCCAACACTAACAGTCCAACATTTCTAAAGAAGGATTTGTTAAAAAAAACTTTAAGTTTCCTGAAACACTGGAAAGCTGAATGAGTAGAACAGAACTTTGTACCAACCTGATGGTTGAAGAAGCTCAATAAACTAAAAACAACAAATATCTTTGTTGTTGAGCTCATTCCAAAAGTTAGCTGGGAAAAAAAGGGGTTTAGAATTGAAAATGTTTATTTTGTCCAGACATCATTTGATCAGAAAATTTTAACTAAGCCCCACTAAGTAGTTTTAAAAAAAAAAGAAAAATAAAACCTCAGTGTGGTGTGTATGAGGGCATGGCACACATTATCACACTCACATCATGCTCCTCTGCAGTGTGAGCTCATAATGCCACCATTCAGAAGCTTTGTCATTCAGAATAATATATCAGAGACATAAAGAGGCCTTGTTGGTTTTTCGGGGGTGGGGGGATGCCGTCCTGGTTTTCTCCACCTCCCCTGAAAGGCTAAATATTTTTTTTTGTCACTGGATGCACACTCAAACTTATCAATCCTGTCCCAGTATTTTCTCCTCCATAGGTGGAGCCAACACTATGTGCTTCATTTGCAACAGATGCCCCCCCCCCCGAGGGAGTCGCAGTCCAAACAGAATCTTTCATCAAAGACAGGCGACGGAGAATTAAACATCACAGTTACAGAGACCGTCTTTGTTCACAGCAACACACAAAAAGTAGGTCACCATGTTGACATGAGAATTAAACATTTCGTCCTGCATCGCAGATTAAGGAGAAACATGTTTCTCCTTCAACAACCAAGACCATTTTGTCCCCCCCCCGCCACTCGCCCTTTTGCTAAAATATTTACACGATTAAATGTGTTTAACTTGCAAAATTATAAATACAAAAACAGAACTAAACATGGAACTTCTTAGTGGAAACCGCACAGTCATGCAAAAAATCTTTTGCAAGGACGGATGAAAATAAACCGTCAACAGATCTTACACACCCCGCTGCCTTCGATGGTACGACACTATTTACAATCTGACTGCATGAAAAAAAAAGAGCAAAAAAAAAGAAAAAACACAGATCTGAGAGCTTCCACAAAGATGAATGCTTGAACAAAGGAAGAAGACATAAAGGACCGCTATAATGCATAAAATGAATCATTCGGCTCTGGGAAATTCATTTCATATGAGAGAAGTGTAGTAAACAGGCTGTAGAAAACAGCAGCTGAACATGAAATAACCACAGGGAATTTATCTTCATGATCACAATTTGTGGAAGAAAATCTAACCCTCGGGAAAGATCTCCATGATCAAGTTACAATCAATCATAAAAAAACAGAGAAGCTAAAAACATATTAATAAAAATGTCTGCAATTTGGCCAAGTGGCTGCGAAGTGTTAATATTTCTGGATTTTTCGCAACTGACTGAGGAAATTAGAACCGAGTTTGGGCCACTTACCAGCACAGAGGCTTTGAAATATTAGGGTTTCAAGTAGTGATGCCCAATATATCGGCATTAACGTCAGTATCGGTTAATGTTAGACATTTTTTAACATAACTATCGGTCCGATGTGTAAAACTGGGTGGATATTAGCAGCCAGTGTTTATTTCCATCTTGCTGCCGTTTGTTTTTCTGGATGGGTGCAGTGAAGGGTTATTGCAGGTTTAATTGAAGCAGAGGAGCAACGTATAAATAATGTTTGAAAATATTGGTTATCGCACGTAACAGTAATATTAATATCGAATACAGATACCGGCCTAAACAATTTGAATTGTTGCATCCCTACTTTCAAACCTAGGGATAGTTTCTGTGATGTTAGAGAAAGTGTTGGAGGGACTGGAGTTGCTGTGCACTGCCAGTCAGCAGCCTGAAAGACAGTCTGTATAGTTTTACTAAATCAAAGAGAAAGAGAAACTTGGATCTTTGGAAACAGCATTAATCTAGATTTAATGCAATATTAATAACAGTGACTATATCATGTCAACGGCTTGCATCATCATAAGCAATGAAGATTTTTAAATCATTGTGACGAAATTTAAATAGTTTAAACAAGATTTGATGAATGCATTCGCAGTAAGAAGCCTGCCTTATGTGTTTGAAGTTGATGAGAGCAGTTTCCAGATTAACTTCGCCCTGCAGCAGGGTCAGCAATTACGTTAAAACTTATCTTTACTGTAAAACAGTAAATACATCCTCAGTGGGAGGTCTGTCGAGTCCAGTTTATTTGTATACAGCGTTTCAGTAACAAGGCAGTTCGAAGTGCTTCACATCCTAAAAGCTTCATACAGCGATCAACTATGGAACAAGCAATAAACATTGCATTTTGTCAAATGCCATCATCAAAATCATCAGTCAAATACACATCAAATATGTTGATCAATGTTGCACTTACTACTAATATGAAGTCCTAAATAGGTGGGTTTAAGCCTTAATTTAAAGGAACTCGAAAGGGTTATGATGAGGAACCTGATTTCACCCTTCAACAGTATCCTCTTGGTCTAAACTCGCCCCTCATTTCTCCCCATTTTCCTTTTCCAAGTCGGGAAATTTTTTGCCGTTAGTCCCTTAAGGCCGACCGAAAGCCTCTCTTGGAGCGTTTGCTTCTGCAACCACAGAAACCATAGATCTTTCAGCGTTCCCTATTATGTACTTAATAAAAGCATTTCAACACGGACATAATTATTGATGAATGCATTTTTTTGAACTCATGCATTAAAGTTCCAGTAAAATTGTGGCTCTTCATAGCTGGAAGGCAGGACATATTTCTGCAGAAAGTGGCTGAAGGATCTGTCAGGAGTCAGAGGAAACATGGGGGGAGCCGGGGGGCTAAATGGGAAAATAAAAAGGCTAATTACAGTGCATCTGTCAATGGCTGACCAATATTACACTCAGTGGTTTTTAACAGCCTAAACAGGGCAGAGGAGAGAGCGGCAGATTAGTGAGACAGAATGTGAGTGTGTGTCTGAGGCAGACAAGCGCAGTCACCAACGAAAACACAGCCTGGCTGTTCACTGAGCCTACATAAATGGCTTACGTAAGAAAGTACTCTCAGTACCAAAAAACAGCAAAAATCCATAAACACACAGAGACAACACAACCCCCCCCACCCTCACCTCGGCTCCCCCGTACACACAGATCTACAGTGCTTTAACATACTTGTGAGTTCCTTCGCTCATCCATTCCCACAGCCAAAAAAACAAAACAAAACAAAACAAAAAAACAAACAAACAAAAAAACAAAACATTTCATCTGTTTCCACTCCAACTTATAAATTCACAGTAGAATAGAAGCAAAACAGAGACAAAAATAAGTCTTAAGTATCAAAGAAAACAATCCTATTCCCTGCATCTACAAGTAAATCTGTTTCACATCCAAATATCAAAACACACCAACTCCTGGGAACACACACACAGACACAGTATGCCGTCAGAACAATGAGTACAGACACGGCACGCTCTCTCTCATTCTCCCCTGCCCTCCTGCGCTCCACCTTCGGCGTTATAACAAGCTCTGCCGTACAGTTTTATTTACACCGGCCTCTTATCAGCGGTACAGCAGCACACAGGCTGCCAATTGGAGAGGACAGGGCCCTGGTACTGCCTGTACCCTGTGGTGGAGTAGGTGTGTGCCGCCTTCCTCCCGGCGTAATTTTTTATATATATATTTATCAAGTCGGATCCTGTGCCAGACTGCCTCTCAAAATAATAAAAACACTCAGCGAACAGACACACAGGCAGAGGACGGGTGAGTTTAAAATAAGACGCTGCGAACACGTTGTGACACAGGTCTTTGTAGCAACTTAGAGGGATTTACATTCAAGGAGGCAAAGGCAGGTAATCCTCTGACAGCCTTGTCGTTATGCTGGCAAGCAATTTAGCAGATACATTTTTAGCTGCGATAAAGTCTTCCAGGAGGAAAGAGAGAAACAGCAGAAAGCGAGGAGGAGGTGATTTAACCATCACACACAATTGGGGCAGAATACGCATGGCACACATGCTACTTATAAACTGTATCTAAAACGCTCATTCAATCACTCGCTCACCGTGTCGTCTTCTGTTCACCCTCACCAGGCAGTTTATTAGGTACACCTGTTCCAACTGCTTAAAAACTGCCCAAACAAATGGCAGCAGCTGAATGCATTTAGACCTGGGGAACATGACTTATTGAAGTTCAAGTGGCGTTCCAGAACGGGTGAGAAAAGGGGATTTAAGTGACTTTAACAATGGCCTGGTTGTTGGCGCCAGACGGGCTGCTCTGAGTATTTTAAAGACACACTGAGGCTCACCAAAACCGGACAGCAACAGATTGGAGAGGCATTTCTGGTCTGACGAGTCTTGGCGTGTACCCACACTAGGAAAGTCATTTGGTTGTACCAACAGCGGACTTTTTCTTTTTTTTTCCCCGTTTGATGAGGTTTGCTTCCATGTTGTGCTTTTTTGCAGGCACACAATAATGTGTCAAAGCCATAAGCGACGATCATTGTTCCCATTTGACAGAAACTTTGAAAACAGTTTTGCCAGATCAGTCACATTTATGCGTAGCTGGGTTTCTTAGGGCTGCATAAAACTTCTCTAGTCAGGCTACTACAATTTGGGTAGCATTTCACATCACTTGGTGGAATTTCAGTAAAATATTAAAGCCTAACGCTATCAAAATAGTTGTTAGTGTGTGGCAGAAAAGCAAACAAAACTTAACACCTTGCACTCATTTTATTAGTTAATTTATTTTGAAATCTTTAGGAATGTGGGAATCAGTAATTAAGTCATTGGTTAATCAAGTGTCTAAGAAATGTTTTTGGTCGATGTCAATTGTAAAATACTCCAGTGAAGAGTTACCAGAACACACAGCCTATGTCACAAAATCTGTCAAGGACAGTTTGTCAGAATTATTTGTACCTCATTAAGTTATTAATCAGTAATAATGTGTACAACCCCTGAAAAATAAGTATTAAATACAGAAATAAAAGTTTTATTGTCTTGTTTTGCTAACAGGATTTAGCAAGTTCACTGGAAACAATAAGCAAATTCAACTGCTTCTCCTACTTCAAATAGACAAAAACATACATGAAGGTTAGAGTTACTTCAATTCAGGATTTCTAACTTTCAAGACAAAGGCAAAGACTGGACATTTTCAATGACTAGTTCCCAAGTACTCTCAGTGTTCTACCAGTTTCATCTGTCATCCAATAATCAATCTCAACTGTAGCTGGCAAAATCTGGTTACTCGGTTTAGGTCTACCAGGATTGTCATGAATTTTTGATGAGGCAAAAGTCAGACTTGGCAGTTCAAGCCTGGTCGACCCAATGGGGCAGAAACATGGAGCTCAGGAAAGTCTGAGTCACGCAAGCTGGAGAGTAAATGAGGATAAGGCAAAGCAATCATGAGAAGTGAGCAGAGACTTTAATTAATAAAACATAATTTCCAAGAGAAAGCTTCTTATGGTGCATTTTCGCTCCAGGAACCACAATGGTACAATGTACCACAGAAAACAGGCCTGATCGTTTTCTCTTAGGTAGACTGGAATATTTTGCATCAGTCAGTTTAAGCAACCCTACAACCCATAAACACGTTTATCTTTAAATGATAAGAGGAACAGGTTTTAATAATTGCAAACACATGAATGTAGATGTACCGGATTAGAGCCATTAACAGCATTAGAACATTATGTTAAGGATATAAAATGGTAATGCTATTCATGTTTTAATGTATAAATTATAACAATCAATTCCCTCAGATTGTGACTGTGTTTTAACCAATGTTGTATATTGTTCACGAATGTAATTTTTGATTAATGCACACAACTTGGAAAAAAAATAATAAATTGGTGTAAAAAAAGTGAAATATTACAAACTTCTTCAGAGTTGGAAGCGACTTAAATTCAGCTTCAGAGTGTAAGCACTGTGAAATTATTACAAGTTAAGGCTATGAAAAAAAAGCCTCTCCTCTCCTCTGGGTGAGGACATAGGAAGTTTGAATCAGCTACATTCATTATTTATTATTTTTGAGACTTTTCTGTAAGGTGTAGAGTGACACTACATGAGTTATAAAGTGTAATCACTGTTTATTGTTTCTGAAAATGACAGCTTTTGTTTTTTGTGACTAGATTTCTCCACAAAGTCAGAATCTGCAAATTTTTTAATTTGAAATCTGTTGTAGTTTAAACGTTTCTACACAGTTTGGAGTGACGATACTTAACATTTAAACCATATATCCTGTAAAACAATCAGATCAGTTATTTTTCTGTTTGTCTTTAATTGGATTCTGGACTTGCTTTGAAGTCACGATTTCCTGATTTGTTTCAGGAAATCGTGAAAATCTATCCCAGTAGGAAAAGTTTGTTTTAATAAACATATGAAAGAAAAAAAATATATAATAATTTGAAAAGATCACCAAGATCAAGCCAGCAGCTCAGATCCTGATATGACATTTATCAGTTAAATTACAATTGGCTAGCTGTCAGAGAAAACAGCTTATAACAGGTGAATTAAATATAGCGCAGACACAGCAGGTGATACTGAGCCAACTAGGTGCTATAGATGAAGTATAAGATTATTGTCAGATATATCAGCGACTCACAGAGGCAGAAAATATTCTATGACGCGAACAAACACAGCGATATAGATAAGAGTAGATAATCTTGCTCTTCTGTGGGGGGGAGAGGTGGGTGAGGGTGTACAAGCCATCAAAATGCACAGAAACACGTTTTCTCCCAATGATATTGTTATCGACGGAAAAGAAGAAGAAATCAAAGGGAAGCGAGTGAGCACGAGGAAGAGGGAGGGCGAAAAAAGAGAGGAAGCAGATGAAGACAGAGAATATTCAGGTCGCATTTGACAGCTTTACGGTCTGTTGCGCCGAATGGGATGTCTGGGGACGTGGCAAAGCAGACAAATATTGACTTGCAGAGCGTTCAAATGCACACACACACACACGCGCGCGCACACACACACAGAGTCTGGGGAAAATACACGAGACACTTGCACATGAAGCCTCTAAATTCAACCTCCTTCAAAATGGATGAGCTCACATTGCAACATCATTCACCCTGTTTTTCTTTTCCTCAGCTCAACCTCTTAATCCATTTTGCCAACAAACCAATTTGTTTGTCCAGTAGGTCAGAGACAGTTTCCTGCTCTCACTGTTCCCTCTCCTCCTCTCCAACTGTTTATTTTCCCCCCTTCGTTTGTCGTACTTTCTCTGAATGACGGAGCCGTTTCCAGAGTTTTTGCCCCCCGGGAGATGGAGGGCATCTCAGTCCACAGTCATTCCTCCTGCTCCCTCCTTTCCTGCAGTTGCTTCTGCCCTTCTACTTCTTTCATAACCATTTCCCGTATAGGGATGTAGAAAAATTGAGACTACCATGAATCATTTTAAATGCAACTTTCGTGTGACACAGATGCAACTGGAAAACAAATATTTTAGGACGAGGATCGTGGAAAGAAAAAAACCGCTGCAGCAGCCTGGTTGCATAAGACAGCACGACGTTGAACTAATACCTTTTTGAAGCAGCATTTGGATTTATTCTCGGCATCCAGTCTGATTCAGGTCACAACGGCCATCGGTCACAGTTCAGCTGCCCTTGAATGACTTTATCCCTCCTTCTGCTGTGGTACCAAGATGGTTTACACCATACATATTAGTGCATATTAATGTATGTTTGGTGTTTAAACTATTAAAGCATGCAGTTAAAAGTGTTTTTAAAGGAACTCTCAAATAGAAAAACTATTTTAGAAATAAAACACCGGGGCTCAAAATGTAGAGTAGGAACATAAGTGTCCTGATAGCTTATGTCAAAGACTTGTTGGTTTTCAGTAAAATGTCATAAAACCCGTCTTACAGGCAACGTTATTCGTTGTGTAATGACATTTTCCTGTGATTCCCCATGATGAGACATAAAAGCACCTTTTTCTCTGTAAAGTGAGAACTGAAAGGTGCGAGCAGATGATAGGTGGAATAAATACGATTAAGATCGGATGAACGTTTCCCAGATTAGAGAAAATACAGAAACTCCGCTTTATGTGTCCCGTCTTCTATTCCAGTAACAGTAATTACTCTGCCCTGCACGACACCGACTCCAGCACTTCACAAGCCTGCTGCCCTCTCCAGACCACGGCCTTTCTTCTTCTGTGGTTGCCCCTTAAAGGTGAAAGGTGCCACGTGTTTCTAGCTCTACCTCAGACCCCCCTCCGATTCAAAAAGACAGAGAAGAAAATGAGGCTTTGACACTTATCCCTGCGCTCCGGCCACAGATGCCGGGATATCCCACAGGGTCTTGGGTGGATTATGTGTGTCAGTACAAGGATGGGTGTGAAAAGAAATAAAGAGTCCAGCATACAAGAAGTTGAGGCCAGAGGAACCACCTGGGGCTCCTGTGGTGTGCGGAGCCAGGAAGTAAGTTAATGTTCCTAAAAATGAAGAGGCTACGGCTTTAGCAGTGTAGAAAATACAACGCATGCTATCCTATAGGTCACCTAATATTCCCCCAAAGACATCTTGTGATCTTTAACTCATTGATAATCGATCATTTTAAAGCCTTTAAACTATAGAAAGTTTGAGATATAAAAGGTAGGTCAGACATCCGGAATTTACCTTTTCATTTTTTTTTTCTTTTCACACCTGGGTTGAGCTTTGGCAATAAAAATCGAGCTGTGTTTTAAGAACGCTTGTGGAAGTCACTGGTTGAGGTCCAGGCAGTAAACCTTCCTGGACTGGGTTCGATAAAGACACGTCGGGAGAAAAACAACGCCACCGTGACAGTAACGGATGCCATTTTGTTGGTTATAGTAGCAACATGACAACAGACCCTCATAGCAATGTAATGAGAACAGCTTTCTCACTTTCTGCTTGAGTTGTTGCAACAAACTCTTAGTGAACGACTCGACAGCTAACGGGTAAAACTTAGCTAAAGATCATGGTGCTAAAATACATCATAACGACACTCTTCACCTCTTGGATTAAAATAAACTATCCCAGTGCCTCCTTCCGTTAAAAAATATTTCATTTTATTAGACATAATAAAGCATTACACCAACCAGTTAGTGAATCCTAAAATATTTAAAATGCTCTTCCAAGAATTAAAAACAGAAGAAAATATCTTTACTTTTACAGTTTATTTAGAAAAAAAAAACCTTTTGAAATTATTTTGTCATGCAATTGAATCTGTCATTTTAGTTTATGCTTAAAACAGATATGACACACAGTGAGTTGTGTGTGTTGCTGTAGAGCCACCGCTGTTTGCACATGCACAGTTGAGTTTTACTACAGCATATCAACAAATACGTTACACGTAAACACAATATAGTAACCATAACTGATATGAGTGTCTAATCTTAGGTTCAGGGCTCTGAGCGAATCAGTGCAGGCCCCAGTTCAAGGTTAACCAACATAAACTAGTGAGGTCAGTGGAGCAGGCTGTTAATGTATAACCTGGTCAAAGTCATTGAGAAAGAATCAACCAGAAGGGTGACCGACCAAAATAACAAGGGTCATGGCAACCATCTGTCAATCTAATGGTTATGCATTGCAACTCATTTTTTACTAGACCACTAAAACCAAAGCATGACCTTGAGACTTTGTTAGCCTGCTGCAACAATGTAACATTCATTTTATTAGCTGAAGTCTATTCATTTCTTTCAAAAAATCTGTCCAATTCTTAAAAGCTTAAACCTTCAAATAAGTTTATTTAATGCAGGTTTCATCCAGTCAAATCTGACTGAAGTACAGATATTTGTACTTTACTGAAACATTATGTGAAGAACTTCTTAATTCTGGATTTTTTTTTTTTTTTTCTTTTTGTTATCTGAACGAAACCAACCAAAAGTTTTAATCTTCGTCAAGAACAAAAATCACAAACAAACTCTGCATCATATTTGTCCAACCAAAAGGAATGTGTGTGTGTGCTGGTTGGTTCATATACAACCTGCTCTGAACCTCCAAGGTCCCACAAGGCTCTATTCTCGGAAATGTTCAGCTTGCACTTCATGATAATGATTTACCAGATGTCTCCACAGATATATTAATGTCCAAATGTATTCAGAGGATGCAGTAACTTTATGTTTAAAAGTAACTGCAAGTGAATCTTCGTCATAGAACATCTTTAAGACTTGGCTTTAGGAAACAACTAAATATTTTTTATTTCATGTCCCTTTGGGATCAATAAAGTATTTTTGAATTTGAATTGAATTTGAAACCAAATGTGCATGTCTTTAATCTCTTAATTTGTCTTTAATTGTAACTATATATATTTTTTTATTTTTTCTGTCTTGTTTCTCAGGTCTGGTGCTGGATGGGGTGAGCGGAAAGACGTAGCTGCTCTGAATTATGACTGAAAACATCATAAAAAGCTATGAAGTTATTTTAGTCATTTCCTTACTTTTTTTATTTGCACTTCAATGTTATTTTATTCCTTAACATGCTGCTTGAGTTTTATAATGATTGTTTTATTACATGCCTTGTTTATAATGCAATTTTAGGTACCTCTGTTTCTTCATTTTCCTTTAAAGCATTTTGAATCATCTCTGCATGAATAGTGCTAGTCAAAAACGTGCATTGCCTGTTGGCCAAATCTGCCCCATGCCCAATAATTAACAGTGTTTATCATATTGGATTACCTCTTTTTAGATAAAATGAAATGAAACAAACTATAGCATCAGCCTTTATTCCACATGCGGTTTGACCAGCCGTTGAACCTTTACCCCTATGAGCACCACCAACTCTAAGCAGCTGCTGGCAATCCAGCTATTGACATTCTCTTTACAGTGCTGTAAATGCATTTATAGTTGAAGAAAGGACGGAAAAAGATGGTTGCTGGAGGGAGGCAGGAAAACTCATTTTGGATGTAGTTTCAGCCTGGGAGGCAGTGGGGATTCTAGCGGTCAGCTGAGGTTTGAAGGAATGGCGCAAATAACAGAAAACCAACACTTGTTGCTCTGTTTTCATTAATTTCTTCTGTGGTACTGACCAATCAACATTACTGCAGGGTTTAAAGAAAGGAAATGGAAAAGCTTGTGTAACATGAGAACAGACCACCTGCTGCCCAAAAACCATGAAGTGGGAAAATAATATATTGAGCTCATTAGATAAATCTTTTTATTGGCTTAGTTGAATAAAAAGCTGACTTTTTTTGCTACCAGATCTTGACTTTTTTTCTATCTCATTGTTTTTTTTTTTACTGCTAATCTTTCTAATTCTTGAGACAAAATTGTGCAAAAAACATGACTAGTCTCTCTCACACACACATTTGCTCCCTTTGCCCAGCTCAATAACCTGTAAAAATTTAGTGTTTAGGGCCCATTATTTCCTGCTTTCAAGTCACACATTGTCAAAAGGCAATGCTCAGGTTATTAAGGCTGACGTCTGAAACCAGGGTGGAACGAAGGGAATACAGTGAACACTTGTGCAGTAAAACTAAGACAAAGAGGCGAAGGGTGTTAAACTGGCAGAGGAAAAAAACACTGGCTTTAACCTCCCTGAAGGGGGTCCGTCTGCAGACGCTGCAGTTAGTGGAGCTTCAGACTGCAATGCTCGAAATCAGAAATATGAGCGACAAACAACCATGTCTGGTAGCCAATGACCGGCTGCTCATGTCAGAGCAGACTGGTTTGAGAGAAGCAACAGCAGCTCAAAAATGATGGTTGATTTGAGTTCATTCTCAATTTAGGCAGTGGGGTGTTATTTATTTTAATACACCTTTTTTTTTTTCCAGAAACAGAAGAACTTTTCCATTTAGTCTATTTCAGAATCCAGTAACTTTAATGTAAGTGAATGTGCTTCCGACTGTCTACTTGGCCAATTCAAAAATATGATATTTCCACTAACTGATCAGATATCCAGGCTTTTCACCAGCCTTGAGCGCATCATCTCATTAGTGAATCGCGTGTGGTACAAAAGTCTCAAAAGTCGAAAGCACAGACGAGCCGATCCGTGTGCTTGTGTTGACCAATCCAATTCGCGCACACACATTTGCTGTCTCCTATTTGTAATACATTACGACTGGTGCAGTTTGAAACATGTACATTTAAGAAACTGTTTACACATCGTCATACACACGTCAATTACGCCGTACACTTACAAATCTTGTCGTCGGCTTTGTGAGTCATTTTGAGACTAATTTAACTCCATATGTATCTGGTTGAAACAGAGATGATTATCACTGATGTATATGCAGCTTGCATGTGGTCTTTGTAAATAATGTTGTAAACCTCATAAAGGTTAAAGCTCATCCAGATGAGCCCCTGGAGGCACGACTGATATGCAGATCTGAGGAAATCCAAATGTCTCGAAAGAGCATTAAAAAAAAAAGCTCGAAACATGTTTTCTTTTACTGCACACAGGTGCATTCATTTACATACTTGTTATTTCGTTTGACTCCAAAATCCTCTCCCCTCCACATTGTTAAATCTTCCACATAAAACTTAATAAGTGCCAACTTCAAACAAGCAAATCGGATCAATTAGGGAAATCTCACAACAAGGGCTATTAAGGGAAATAAACTTACCTCAAATTACCGCACAACTTTTAGTCATCAAGCCTGTGTTATCAGCCAAATGACACCATTCAGAGGTTACCAGCTCTTTTCCATGAGGTCATCTGTTTTCCTGCAAATGGCTTGTCAAGACTGAGGATTTAAATTGCTGAGCAAAGTGAATTATAGGGAGAAAAATCCAGTGTGAATATTGTGTCCAGGCCCACAACACACATGACATTGAGATCCAATTAGTTATCATTTATGAGAGCAACGGCTCCGCTTTCTGCCTGCCTGCCTTCCCCAGCTGCTTTCACTCTTTTCGGCATATTATAGCATGCGTGCTGCTTTATACTTTTTCACAGAAACAACAGTTATAGACTATTTCTTTAATTTATTGCAAAATATATATATATAAAAAAAAAAATATATATATATATATATATATATATATATATTTTTTAAGCGTGTATGAGTCCTGATCCTTCTGCAGAAGCGTCTCTTTGTGCTCAGGGAAACGCGCAGCTCTGGATATAGATACAGCACAAGTTATACTGTAGAGGCAGTGACAGCTCTTGGCGGGCGGCCAAAACTCGGGAAGCATGCGTTTATGTGTGGGTGGTGGTGGTGGTGTGTGTGTGTGTGGGGGGGGGATAGGATCAGCTGAGGAAGAAGTAGGCCAAACGGTGACTCTGCGGTTCAAAGAGTTTGTCTGTCCTCTCTTGTTACTTTAACTGGGCCTTTATCCTCCTCTTCTTGTTTTGCTGTTATTCTATAAGGTCACGTGGGAAAATCTATTTTTGCACATCCAGTTCATCCAGTTTTATTTGAAGTGCATGATATTCATCTGGTTTTGCAAGTTATCTGCTGATATTAGAAAAAATGTTGTATAACCTTTGGGACAAACTTCTCCATACTGGTTGCATAATTTCTTAAGATATTTAAAGATTTTCTTTTTTTTTTCATGTAAAAATAAATAAAATCAAGATGCTGATGAAAACAAGGATTTACCTGCATGAGTAAAGTTTGAAAATGTAATATAATCCACACATTCTGACCTGTTTGTCTGTAAATATAGATATTCTGAATTTTTTTTTTCTAAAGATATAAGAGTCAATTTAATCTCCAGACACCAAATAGTGTCTTTAAGCTAACAAGTCATGAAAAGCAACTTGTGCAAATCAGGAATAACAGCTGAAGTGAAAGCACTGTTTATCTCAGCGGGTTATATTAGAGAGCTACTGAGCATTATGTCGTCAGAGTTGAATTGATAGAAGCAGGAAAAATGTGGGGTGTCCCTGATCTGTAGCAGGAGTCAGTATCTACCATTGATTCAAGAGAGCAGAAAAGACTGGCCCATGCACCGAAAAACAAGATCTGACCAAGTCATTTTATTTTAGTCTCTAATGCAAATATCTTACTAACTTGCAAGTAACATTTTGGAAAGATATAAGTCGAGTAATTCCTTTATAGATTAATAATAAATGAATATTCTCCCATATTAATGAGTTATTGTCTCAAAGCAAGATTCTACATTTTACAGAAAAGTCACTTTTAAGTTAGTTTTGTTGTTTTTCAAGTGTACTAAGACACTTAAAATAAGCAACAAGACCAAAAATACTTGGTAGGATTTTGTGGCCGTACAATGTGTGAACCATTGTTGTTGTTGTTATGCTGGTTCTGACAGAAAGGTGTCAGAATACTCAATGCACTGCAGTTGGTTGTGGATGGTGTGCCATACTGGCCACAATGCCGGATTGGCGGAGAATTATTATCAATTTAAATTTAGCCATTTTTTGACATGAAGGATCTGGGTCTGGGCAGCAGCTACATTTAAGGTGTTCCATTTATTTTAGGTGGATGTGCTTTTTGACGCTGCTGATTTGTCCTGATCCATCTTCCCATCTACAGCAGTCTGACTTTGGGTCAGCAGGCACAGACGCCATGACTTATGGCATAAACAGAATGCCTTGAAGCCTCAGTGAATAGTCTGTCGAAGCAACATTATTCATCTGCCGTATTTACACCTCCGTCTCTAGCTATTAGCATCATGTCTGCAGTAATATTTTACAGCTGCTTTTGTGTTATATAGTTATGTGCAGTTGGTGTAAAGCAGAATCTAAAGGGCAGATGACTGGAATTAACGTTAAAAAGTACTGAGCTCAGATGTGGTTTTTGAATATGGGCTTGAAATGCTAAACTGTATTGTTAGTTGTTCAGTTAAACACCTAAAATAAGTATATATAACTTGTTACAGGAGTGTGTGAGACATTCATAAGTACTTTGTAGCATTTCCTTGATGCTGAAGGTCATGGGTAGTTTTATTAAAATGCTAGAAATTCATTTCAATCTTGGGCCTACTCTGGCTACCCCACTAGCTTCATGGGCTAACAGTAGCAATAGCCAATAGGTTTAACATCTGGGAACAACAAATGTGTGTCCTTAACAAAAAAACCTACTAATGGTGTTCTTTTAGAGGAGTGGTGAGGAGTGACTTAAAATTTTAAGTTCCTCTTTAATGTTGGTGGTGTTTGTGTGACACGGATAATAAAAATCGCTGAAAGGATTAATGTTGGAACATTGAGCTAAAGCTACTAGCCATCTCTGGAGAAAGAATCTTCTTTCAGAGATTTTTTTTCTCTGGAAGAAAAAAAAACAGTATTTATTCAAACAAAGATTATTATAAAATCATCAAACTTAAATAAAAAAAATTGCTTTAAAAAAAAATCTTGACTGGACTTAAAGTTGAGGGAAATTATTGTAGTATCATCATTTAATAAGTGACAATTCTAAAAGCTAGTTATCAAATGAGGTTCAAGAAGAAAACTTTAAATTCTGTGAACATTTTAGAAAGCGATTGTAACTGAGAGTTTTAGAAACTGCCTACAAGAACTTCAACAATAGCTGCAAATCAATATGTTCTGTTCCCTCGAACCCCCCCAACAAAGATCCTCTGGGGGGTTTCCCAAAAGCCTGTTTACCCCCGGATTGAAGTGCTTTTGCTTCTGACCAGCCCTATTAGTATTCTGAAGCCACTTGCTTGTTTTCAACAGTTATAACACAATATCCATGCTTTGCTTTTATGTCGCACCTCCCAGTGGAATTAGCAGCATAAAAGCAATCCTTGTGTGTCCTGGCTACTTCCAGATGGCTTTGGGAGTGCTTTTATCTCTTCCCTCTGCCTCGCTCCCTCTCTGTCTCCTTTCACTTTCTCTTGCTCTCTTTATTCCCCCCACATGAAAGTGCCGTCGGCAGATCTTTGCTTAGCCGAGTTCATTCTCTCGTCATCCAAAAATATAAAAGTTTCAAAGAGCATTTCATGAGGGAGCTCTTCCATAAATGGGATTCATAGCTCTCTAATCTGTGCTGCGAAATTGATCTAAAAAGTTTCCCAGAGCTATCGGCCAACTTACATAATGCAATAAAGTGCCGTGCCTCAGAGGATATTTACTTTTATTACCGTTTGTATCACAAACAATCGCCCCATCCTGGTTCCCCAGTCTCAGGCTGCAAAAGAATGTAGATTCTTTGCAAAAAAAAACAAAAAAAAAAAACAAAGCATTTCATTCAAATAAACGCATAACAGAAAAAAGTAAACTTAGAGCTGTCAAGAACACAAAAGTGACTGAATTTGATAAATAATATAAAAGAAGGCAACATAAAAGGGCAGATATGCTGTCAGATTACAGTTTAAAGTGGGCAAATATGACGGAGCGGCGTTCTGATGATAAATTCATGTGACCATCACAAGACTTGGTCAAGGTCTTTGTAAAATAATTCATTTATCTGACCATTTATTTAACTACATACTGCCTTTTATTTTTTGTCCAAGCTTTGAGACTTAAGCGAACAACTGGGAACGATGTGAACAGAGACTGACTGACTGCTAACGTGAAAATCTGTTGACACTTGTGTAAAACCTGCCTAATTACACACGCTGCCGTGACACAATGAAGAAGCTGTCAAATCTGAATGACTGACTTCAATTCCTGCACGTCAGTGAATACCGCCGGCTCATTACGGAAACAGACAGGAGGCAGCAACAATCTAATAGCTATAGTGCAAATGTATGAACCACTGTCGTGTCCTTAACACAACAGTGTTTTATTGTGGGGGGATAATGCTGCAGAAATGCAGACACCAGATCAGGAATGTGACAGTCATCCGGTGTCCGCGTCTAGGATGACGCTCACTTCTCCTCCAGTTTGGATCAAGAAGAAACTTCGATTTGATGAACCACCGTTTGGCTTCCAGCTACAGACCGATGTCTTCAGAGCAGCAGGCAGGAGATTTAGTTTCCTTCAAATATTGAATCAACTCTGATGAGACTTCTTCCTCTATTTGGGTCAAAATCCCATTTAATGCATCTGGATGTAGAGCAGAAGATTAAGCCCAATTTACTGTATTTGTTCTTTTGAAAGCCTCTTAAGTTTCACCACACTTCACATCGCTTGGTCAAGAAAATAAGTCTTGAAAATAAAAAGTTTGAATCAATTATAAGAAGAAAAAGAAGAAAAAGACAGACTGAACTTTTTGAAAAATCCACAGGCACATCACAACCAGGTCTGGTCTATTTGCAAGTATCTAAAGATACAAATATTTAGTTGGTTTTTTTTATTTTTTATATGGTTTCATAGCTGGAAAAAGTCCAACATTGTCTCATTCTGTTGGACAATGTCTCCCACCCAATGCATGAAGCTGCTACTGAACTGGAGAGCTCCTTCAGCTGCAGACTGCTGCATCCTGGGCGCACAAAGAAGCGTTATCAGAGATCCTTACTCCCTATAAGCCTAACAAATGTTTACATCCTTGCTGTTTTTTTGCACATTTTATTCCAATTCTTAATAGTCTGTTGTAATTAATGAACAATATATATGCATACGCCAACTACGAGCAGCAACTGATGTCAACTGGAGGCTCTGAGCAGATGGGCAGAAAAAAAAAAAAATCCTGCACAATGAGCAGGTTTACTACTTTTACATAAATCAAAATCAGACTAATGACACGCTTTAAATAAAATAAAACATATAGATTTGCTTTTTATGCAAATCTTTAAATTACGACCCTGAGAATCTCAGGACTAGGACTGATTGTGATGGTAAAGTGAGTGCAGGATAAACACCGCCGTGACTACAACGTGCGCTGACTGTCGTTACGGAGCACTGACACACAAACCCAAGAAGGAAAAACTGCACTGTGATTTTCTCTGAGTAGTGATGCAGAAATCCTGCATCAGTGACCGTCTGTGTCTGGGTCTGCATGTTCATGTTCATATGAGTTTTAAAGTCCTGGCTCAATACAGCCAGTATTGTGCACACGCACGCTCATACACACACACACGCGTGCGCGCTCCCATGCGCAAAGCAACACAAATCCATACTAGCCACAGGCTCCTCTCCAATCTATTTTCTGCTCAGCTGGTTTTAAATGAAGTTATTATGACTCATTAAAATGCCCACAAGCTTGTGGAAGTCGGCCAATTACGATTTAAATTTAGCCTCCTGCTTTCACAACCTTATCTCCCCCCGCTGTACAACCTGCCTCTCATTGCTGATTCTCTTTTTCATATTTTAATCGGGAGAAAAAGGTTTGCGATGTGTTCAGGAATCCGTCAGCAGCCTCAGATGGAGCTCTCACCCGAGAAGCACAGGGGCATCACTGCTCCACGTGAGCACCATCGCAAAGAATAATTACACGTTGAGGAGAAAAATAAAAAAAACAAGAATAAAAATTAAACCAGGATTATATTGACATGTGCAGTCCAGATACACATAAAGCAGAGCCTCCTCCTCCTCCCAATGTGGAAAATACCACTAATTACTATACAGAGCTGAACAAATGGACCTTGCCAGTACCACAAGCACACAGTGCCACATACACACAAAGTTTCTCTGGGAAACTTGGATCACTTGGCTGTTTTTTTTTTTTTTTTATTTTATCTAATGTAACGAACAGTATCTGCTTTTCCTTTTCTCCGTGCCCATTCTGCCCTCCAGATGCAAGGTAAGACACACATGCAACATTCCTGGTAGCAGGTTCATCTCCAGATGTTTCTGAATTTATTGGGATTCATAGAGAGATGTTTTTTTTTCTTTTCTTTGTATTTGTAATTTACTGTGGAAGGGATTTAAAGAGCGTGTCATATAATAATAATAATAATAATCTGCAATATTTCATTATGAGCATCATGTACAGTCTGACATGTTAGGGACAATAAATATTCCAGATAATAAGTCTTTCATATTTCTTAAACACTTAAAAATGAGATCACAAATGAGCCAAACACTGCAGAGATAAATTAAAAACTCTAATTCTATTGATGGTATTCATATTTATGTTTTTTTTTTTTTTTTTTTCCGAGACAGGTGACCCTGACCCAGTGCTCTTGGGTTTAACTGCTTCATTCCTGGATTAGAGCCACAGGCAGAGCCATCACTCCCATTAATATTCAGTTGAACGAACCATGTCTCCTTTTAGAGCAGAGCAATTTCTGATGCCAACTTTATTTTCTTTACTTCTTTTTACTTCATTGCTTCTATGCTGATTTGTTTTCAGAATAGAGCCAGTAGTGTCATTAATATTGAACATTGGGCTGGGCATTTATCACATAATCATTTATCATAAAAATTTCTTATCATGGAGATAATTTTTTTTATTTATGTCTTGAGAAATTAAAAAAAGGCTAAACTGACCGTATTATCAGAAATGTGACTTTTACATATTTCCTCCACAATTTGTTCCATGAGAGCATCAATAAATATCAGTAAAGTCTGAAAATATAATTAAATACAGTTACTGCTGATTTGCATATGCAGTTGGCACAGTTATGCAGTTATGCATATGCAGTTGAATGTAATGAATCATTTTTATCATTTAGAAAAGTACTCCTGGTCTAATTTTCCTGTGTTTTTAACTGTCGCTTTTTTCACCAAACTAAATTAAAAGTAAAATGTTTCCTTTATCGTGGATAAACAAGTTTCCAGTAAAAGGTTTTTCTAACGTAAAGCTGAAATAAAAACACCTTGGTACCAGGGTCACCAATCGTTTCCACATGGTTCTTATTAGACGTCGGCATAAACAACAAGCTTTAGATGCATCCCCACACAGACAGTTCTATCAATCAGTTGTGTCACATTTTGGGGACTTCCATGCTACAGAGGACGTATAAAAACCCGCTCCATTGTCCTCCTGTTACCCTGAGCTGTTCTGAAGGACCCTCAGCCTGAATAATACACTTCCAGAGCAGACAGAGCATTTCCACCTGATCCCGCTTTAGCCCCTGTGAGCAATGTTCACTATTCATCCTGTAGCATCTCCCCCCCCAAAACACACACGACCTATTTTAACATCCCATTCTGGAGCAAACAAACGTCTGCATCTAGCGCGTCTGCTCTCTCCGTTTCAGTTAATGGTGTGTGTGTGCGTGTGTGTACTAGATTCATGTGCACACACACGTGTTTATGGGTGTGTGCATTCTACAGTATCACTTGAATTTCCAGGAGAGCAAATTAATTGGCAGCCTTTTGCAATAATTGACTTTTACCACACACACACACACACACACGCAAACTAGCATCATGTACACACTGCAAGCAATCACATCCCTCCCTCAGACACACACACACACACATTGCTTGCTGACAACAAAGCTGCTGGGAGGAGGGAGGGATGATGAAGCGAATCCAAAATTCAATCGACTGTGTTCTTGTTTTGAGCAGAAGGCACACAGTGTACTGTACTCCGAGAGGCCATAAAAGTCTCACTCTACACACACACACGCACAAAACAGCCTTTGGTAGACACAGACGTTTCAGCAATCACCCTCCATCAAAACACTTTGTCTCGCATACAAAAATAAGACTTGGCATCAGAGCGGAATACCAAATCAAGCCCATTAAGGGAGCGCAGGGGCACTCGCTACTTAGCAACCAAAAGGATTTAAAGCTGCAATATCCCTGTAATAAAAGGAATAAGATCAAGTCTTCCTGTTTTTTTCCCTTCCTTTTAGTCAGAAAATAGAGAGGGCTGAAAAGTCAACTTAGAGCTTTCGTTCAAACTTTTCTGATCGAAGGGGTTTTGGAGTAATCAACACCATGGAAAAAAAGGAGAGCAGTTATTGGATTATACACTAATCCGCTGGAGCCATTCGTTTGGCAAGAAGTGGTTTCCTCAGGGATCTTTTATTCCTCTTATTTATTACTGCTATTAATTCTTAGGAGGGTTTAATCTACTTACATCTCTGAAAATGAGGCTTAGGCTTCCACATGTGTTTGTTACTGTAACTTATTCTAAAGGGTCGACTGTGGTTGGCCAAACCTTTGCTCTCATTTAGCTCACATCTAGTTTGAGGGAGATGCTTCAAGTCTTTATTTGGGTTACGACATCAGCAGATGGCTTCATCTTTAGACATTTAAACACAGGAAAAAATGACGTTCAGTAAAATGCTACTATTTTGAGGGCATCATGGGTACATTCTCAAACATATGCATCAAAATTTAGAATAGAAAAGCACAGAAATACCATTTATTGTTCCAGCTTGGGTAAACAGAGAAAGCAAATTTACACCTAAATAAAAAAAAATAAAAAAATAACTGTACCATTATTAAAAACATCATATTCTGCTTGGAAGATATGTGTAACTCTTTTAAAAGAATGATAAAATGTGCATCTCTGTATAAAAATCTAACTATTTATAAGAGAATTAAATATGCAAATAATAGAAATGTAAGTACTTAGTTTGGTGGGAGCAGTGGTGGTTAGAAAGTCTAGGAAGAATCTGTTATATCTCTTCTTTGCGCACCTAAGATGCAGCAGTCAGTCACAGAAGGAGCTCTCCAGCTCTGCAACATTTTGTTTTTTTAAATGACCCAAATGTTTTTTTTGTTTAGAAAACTATTTTAAATGTATAAAGTTAAATTATAAATGTTGATACACACCCCCTGCATAAAAAAATGTACGTCTTAAATCATCAAGTATCTGGAATGTTATACGACTTTGTTTTTATGACTAAACATAATGACCAATTTTTATCTTAAGGGAGGAAAAATATATATAAAGTGAGTTGATATACAAAGCATTTCAGAAAGATTCTACTTTTAAATTCATAATTATATGACCTTAAGCGACAAATATTGAAAAAAGACAAATTAGAAATGTATTTTTGCCGTCAGCTTATGTCAGTCTAATTTGGTCCTCCCCCATCATCTCAAGCTGGACAACCAAACCCAACAGAACACCTTTTGGATGGGATGAAACAGGAGATTCGCTTCATCGAAGTTCGCCGAACATTCTGCTGCAACTGAGCGATGCTGTCATGTAAATCTGGACCCAAATCTCTGAGTCATGTCTCTAGTACCTCACTGAATCAATGCTGTAAAGCATTAAGGCAGTTCTGATGGTAAAAAGGAGTCCAAGTCATTACAAGTAGGGTGTATCTAATAAAGCGGCCACGTCAGTACACAAATACAAAGCTGGAGAGCAAATGGAGACCAGAAGCGTATAAACTCTAATCTGAGAAGCTTAAATGAGACGATGAAGTCATTAGACAATAACTTTAACTTGGATGCAGGTGATGCATTTCTCAGGAGTTACAGTTCAAACCTGCAGCGTCTCTCCAAGAAAAGCTGCTACAGGTGTCAGGTGGGGACGCACTGAGCTTTAAAAAAAAAAGAAGAAAAAAAAGAAGACATTTACAGCAACAAGCCATCAGGCCTGAGAGTGGCTCCAGCCATGGAGCTGGCAGCCCGCTCTTCCAGACTCTTTATCACAGGGGATCATCCCTCACATACTGTTCACTTCACCTATTTTTGTGTTTTATTTCTTCAAAACCTCACTTCTGTTCCCAGAAGCCCAGAGCGCAGGCACACAGAGTACTGGCTTAAGGAGGGCACTCGCTCTGAGTAACACGTTTCCAATGAAGTCGCATTTGCTCAGGACACAAGTCTAACAAGCAACCCCCCCCAAGCCCCTTCACCCCAACACACACGCAGCCCACTCCACCTCTCCCCACTCCACTCCACCGTCTCTGAAGGCTACTAAAAATATTAGCTTGACAGCTACGCCCGATGCTGCTGTATTATGAGCGAGCCCCTGTGCTGTGTCACCTCTCACTTGCGCCCTGCCGTGTAATGGAACCCAGCTGGGAGTCCTCCAGCGGCCCGATGCCGGCGGTGTGGGGAACCGTAAATCAACAGGGTCAGGGGAAGTACGGCGAGGAGTGCAACGTCAGTTTTAAGTTGCAGAGGAGGAAAAAAAATATGCCGCTACGTAATGAGCTACTGCTGTTGGTATTCTCTGTCAAGCTGAGTTTATGCACTTAGAAAATCAGTGCAGTAAGCATCGCTTCACAGACGTATTCACACCCACACAGGAAGAATGTTTTGAGAAGGGTTAAGTTCTACAACAGCATTTCACAGAGCACAGTTCAATCCATAATCTGACCTATGACCTCTGATGTCCATATCTGAACTCTTGCTGTAAAAATCTTTCAAGTGTGAAGGAAATCAATCATTTGAATTCCTCTCTCAGACCGCAACCCAACTTCCTCCATTATTATTATTGTTATTATTATTATAGTCACAGTTCTGATTACAGACGCTCTCAGTGAGTGCCAGCTGGAGACGTCCTTGAAGGAAGCAGGTCCAAGTGGAAACGTTTGTGTTCTCACCCCTCAGGTTGTATGTTTTTCCATATTTCCCGTTAGCCACTTGAATTTCAGGATGAAGGCCATTTTTCAAGATAGCCGCAGTTTTTGAGCCTTTTATGGCAATTATTGCCATAAAATGTTACCCATTTTTACATCATATGTTTTGGGCTTTGGTCATCCTACTCATACAACTTTAAGGTAAAAAAATATAGCAAAATCAGATGCTGTTTTAGGTAGCTATGGCCACCATCAGCAAAACCTGTGGATTTTAGAGCAAACACATTCTCCATCACAACGAAGGCGGCCATATTGAAAATAGTCACTAGAGAAATGAAACACAAGATCAAGAAAATGTGATTTCTATGGTTTCAAACTACATAGGCCCCAATTTGACACCAAACAGTCATCTGATTGGCGATTTTAGTGTAAAAATATATTCTCCATGACAACCAAGATGGACATTTTGAAAAAAAAAAAAGGTAAATATGATTTCTATGGGTCCAAATATGTATGATTTGACACCAGTAGTATTTATCTACGAGACATATTGGGAAATATAGTGCAAGAATAAATTTTCCTTAATGACCTTAATGACCATCTTCAAAAATGGCAGCCATCTTGAATTTTTCAGTAGTTTTTATCAACAAAGCAAGCTCCTTCGAACATCAGTGCTAAGTTAGGTTCTTGTATTGACATCTGACACATTTTGCTAAAACATTTAATGTTCTGCTGCACTAAGCTGGATGAAGAGAGCATCAAACAGAGAAAGCCATTCATTAACTCTGGAGGAGCTGCAGAGATCCACAACTCAGGGAACTGAAAGAAATCCTGATGGGGGTTGCTTTCAGAGTTTAAATTCAAATCATTCCATCTATTGCGATGTCCTAATCAAAGTTCAGACCTGAATCCAACATATTTGAGTGAGGACTTTAAAACCATCCAGTCCGACGAAAAAAAAAAAACAAACAAAAGAAAAACGTTCAATTTCTGGTAGAAATGTTGAAAGTTTTGACTCATTGACTCAGAACTTTTGCACAGAACTCTGAGGGAGTTGGAGTCGATTCAGGAGACAAAAATCAGCTGTGAAAAAAAAAAAAGTTAATGCAAACCACTAAACAATTTGGTTCATTTTTTTTTGTTCTGATCCACTTCTCTTCCTGCTACTTGCTTTTAATAGCAGCCCACCCCCTCGATTCCCCCGACTCTCGTCTCACTAATGCATACACACTGCAGACACACACACGCACACGCACACAAACACACACGCACATTTAGGAATTTGTGGCCTGGAAGGCAGTCAAGTTTCATTAATTTCTGGGTTTGGGTACAGTACAGTGTGTTCCTGGACTCACATCTGCGAGCGATCATAAATGCTGGAATGCTGGCAGAACATCCAGACCTGCCGGCACAAATATGTCGTCATCACTGAGAGGGAAGAGCCGGCACTGCGCCAAAACAGCCGACCGGCCAAGCCGAGCGCCGAAACAGCCAGACTAAAGCGCCACGGAGAAGGAAACAGGCAAAGCCCAATAGGAAGGCTGACCCTCCCACCTTATTTATGTGAATTCACAGCATTTTTTTTTTGTTTTGTTTTTTATTGAAATGTTCTCATTTATTGGGCCATTTTTCTTTTAAACTCTGAGTGGGATCAGATTAGAAGAGTGAATTGGCACTTTGGAGCCAAGTCAAACAGCTGGCTGAGGCTAGATCTGTTCTGGTAGATTTTCCTTTAAACAAAAATCTGTTTCACCTTCAATGCCTACATGGACACTTCCCTCTTTTATTATAGGTAAATGATCAGCCAGCATTTTACTATGTATTGAGCATCTAGATTATGAGATTGATTAAACAAGATGAGCCACCAAAAACCATCTGGCTTTCCAGTCTTTAAACGTAGTAATCTAGATACGATACAGCACTTCAAAAAAAAAAAAAAGTGCTCCATTTAAGTTATTCAGATCATCACACTAATTTTAATCTAAGAAGAAGTTTTTAAATCATGATTTAGTAAGAGAAAACAACACAAACCAAACTGGCTCAATGTGAATAGTAATCACCTAATCCAAGTCTAATTATTAGAGTTATTTTTAGAAATCTGATTTAAATTTCAATAACCACATTCAGGCCTGATTTCTGTACAATCAAAAACTTGGTGGAACCATGATTTTTGCTCTCTCACACAAAATACTGATAATCCAAAGTAATTAGCCACTTCACCTTTAAATGACTCAAGAAAACCCAGATTACTGTTTTAGAATGGCCTAGTCAAAGCCCAGCCTTAATTTGGATGAAGGTGCTGTCATTCTTTCAATGCAACTGAATTAAAGCAGTTCTACGAAGCATAGTGGGTCAAAACTCCCCCACAGTGACGTTAAGGACTCATCGTCAGTTCTAGCAAATGGGTATTAGTTATACAAGGGGATTACCCTTCACAGTATTATACTCTTAATTAAAAAGTAAAATATAATTTAACTTAATGCATGGGTAGAAAGTTACCAAGAACAGTGTCTTGAAAATGAACTAAAAAAAAAACTGCATTGGGTTCATAAAAAAAAGAAGCTATTTTAAAGATAAACACACTTCTGACTTGCGTAACATCAACAATTACCCAAAAGACGAGCCCTTTTCAAGGCACGGCAGCCATTTTTAGGTCAGGTTGAACATGCCACATCAAGATGTGCGTTTGCATAATGAAGTCAGCGTTGTAGAACCATCGGAACTGTGGCAGGGATTTGGTGGCTTTAACATGTCAAGATTCGGTTCCTGGAGATTAGTAGAAATGCTTGATTTAGAGTTCTGCTATGTTTTTATTTTCTTGACCAAATTCAACCCCGATTTAGTCTACAATTTCACTTTAATTTAGATGTACATCCTTTAATAAGTAGACCTTTTTTGATCTTGTTTGAAATAAAGACTAAACTGACAAATTTCCACAAAGATTAAGGAGTTTAAAAGATGTGTACCCATTATATTTAGAAATAAAAAATAATTTTCTACCGCAAGTCTTTGAAAATGTAACTGGAAGATGCACTGAAGGCACGTCCTCCAGAGGAAAGTGCCCTATTTGGCAGATTTTCTGAAACTGTTCCAGATCTGTCTCAATATTTAATGACCTCCCTCCCACTTTGCAACAAAGTTGAGTAAAATTTGGTATTTTCTAAAACAATCTGAAAAAACAGAAGGAGAAACAGAAGTGTTAATCCTCTTATGGTGGCTTGCATAAGTATTCATACCTCTTGTCTGGTGTCTTTTATGACTTTATATTTCTGTGTTTTGTGATATAAAGCACTTTGAGCTGTTTTGTTGCTGATTAATGTGCTATACAAATTAACTTTTTCACACCAACCACCAGTGTTGTGTTCAAGACCACCTAACCCGAGACCGAGACAAGACCAAGACTTTTAGGGTCCGAGACCAAGTCAAGACCAAGACCAACTTCGAGTACCACAACACTGCCAACCACCAACTGTAAAATATTTCACTTTGTAAACCAACACTGAGTTTAAAAGAAGGAAAACAACACAGTCAGAATTTTTTTTTTTTATAAGTTTATACTCAAGCCACTTTAACCTGACATCCCTAAATGAAGACAAATTGTGTCTGGTCTAAATTTGGTTGATTTGACTTCAGAAAGAGAGAAAAAAAAAGGGAGGAATGTGTTTTTTGATTTCAATTGTATGTGGGCAGTAAATTAAAACTGCTGAACACATCTCACACGTTGTATTTGTATTATTTTATATTAGCAGGGTAAGTTTGTTGAGAATAAATTCTTAATTTCAAGTGTATAAAAAAACAATCCATGTAAAGCACGGTGGTGGCAGCATCAGGCTCTGGGAATGCTTCTGCTCAGCAGTGACAGAGATGGATGTTGAAAACTAACATTAAATGCTACTTCATTGATCTCAAACTCTGTGGCTGTAATGGAATGGGAAAAAGTTGAATACTTTTGCAAAGCAGCACTGTAAAAATTACTTGCAAGCTAATGTTCTGAGTTCCGCCCTCTACATGCAGGCCTTGGCTCCACGCAGCCTGTCAAACATTAAACAGCATGTGGAGATAAAAACAATGCTAACAGGGAAAAAAACCAAACACGTGGCCTGAGACGGAACAAGGCGAGGGGAAAACAAAAATGAAATAGCTGGCAGAAGGTAGACTGTACATACTGTACCCTCAGAGGTGGCACGCTGCCCAGACGGGCGAGCTGCCAAATCTTCTGTAGCTACAACAAGCTGAGGGAGAGACAGACAGAAGGACAGGAAGACAGGCAGAGAGAGAGAGAGAGAGAGGGCGAGCAAGGCAGCGGTGTCTGAAATGCTCCACATCCACAACGCGCCGCGCATACCAACAAGCCTCTCGCCTCATCTCCACAATATTCTGGCTTTTGTGAAGCGAGCTGACGGAGTATAGCGACAGGAGGAGAGGTGGGGGCAGGTGGTTCGGAGGGGAGGAAACAGGCTCAAGCTGAGGGTTTTGGGACTGGGTGAGGTGTCGTCATTACAAAGAGACATGATAAAAATCCAGACGTGGTGTCAGACCCAGATAAAGCCCTGAGAGTCAAACGGTGGAGGCGGAGGAGCAGAAGAGGAATAAAAAAAAAGCTAAAAAGAAAAAAAAAAAGAAAAAAAAAAATAAAAATACAAAAGAAAAAGACAACAAAGAGTATCAGAGAGGCTCTGTCTCTGCGCCGTCTCTTCCCTAACCGTCGCCCGTCTCGACTGAAGCGCTCGGCTTGCCTTTCACTCCAGACCAAAGCGGCGATGAATCAACAGTGATGCGCGCAACAGCACAGGTTGATATCGCGCATCGACACAGCCTTGCATGGAAAGAGGAAAGAAGAAGAAGAAGAAAAAAGAAGCCAAAGAAAAAGTTTGTGCACTTGCTGCCACAGATGCTAAAAATACACTGCCCACATCTTCCGCTCATGGTGGGGCGTGCGGTTCTTCCTCGAGTTTTCACCGTTCTGTTTTCCACTTGATCATCACTTTCATTCAATGACAGCAGATTTAAACTCTGACTCATTATCAACCTGTTGATATACATGTTCGAGTCAAAGCCCTTCCTGAAGCTTCACAATAAACAAAAAAAGATACAAATATTCCTTATTGTTACCTCATAGGATAAGAATAAGGGATAAGTGTCTAAAGCATTCCTTATGAAATGTGCAGCATCATCTCTACAATAAATTTAGTGATTTTTAATTAGCAAATGAAAAGAGAAAAACATGACATGAAAGGAAACAATCACTGAAAATGTTCTTTAAATCACTGAAAAGAAACATTAATAACACAAAATACAGAAGTTAACACTATTTTCATTTTGGGTTACTATTCTGGTGCAAAAATATATTTTGTTTCAGCAATTCATTTTAAAAACTAAAAACTCATATGGATTCATTAAACCCAGAGACATATTTTAATCATTTATTCCTGTCATTTTACTGATTATGACTTACAGAAAGTTTAGTTGGAAGAAAATATCATTTGGAAAGCGACAGCAGCAATGATGCACAGATACAGTAATTTATCCAAAAGGAGCTCTGACCGAGCACTAAGTGCAGATACATTACAGAACCCAGGCAAACTTTTCAAAAGGCACTCGTTTCTGCATTAAAAATCTTTTTTTTTTATTATTTATCCAATGCAGTATGCTAAACTGAATTTTGTATTTTCATTAGCAGAAGTTCTCTAGACTACAAATTCATTAGCATGGCTCCGTGATGACAGATCTCTGCACCAGAGATGTTCATTTTTCTCCCAGTGAGTGAACCCACCATGCCTCACCGCTGCAGGTCTCTGTGACAAAATGTTTTGATTTAGGGTTATTATTATTATTTAGGGTGATTTAGGGCTTCTAATATTTTGCATTAAATCAGTAATTTATTTACCAATCTAAAACGCAATAGTTAATTCAAATCCTTTTTTACTTCTTTTGATATATGTTTTTAATAAGGAGAATATCTGATGTGTTATTTTTATCCAATTAGAATTTTACTGTGCAAGTAGATTTTCAGTGATGAAGAAAGGGAAAGCTCTTGAACTTTGACTTTAAACTAATAATAATAATAATAATAAAAAAAACAGACTTTTGCAATCGTCTATTTATCCAGAAAAATTGATATTGGCAGATCATAGCTTTACAAAATCATCAATCGATGCACCGAGATCAAACATTTGGGAGTCTTGGTGTTTAAGGATTCTAAAACTTTTGTAGAAAGTAAAACAATTAAAAGTAAATCTAAAACATATAGTTTCAATAATGAACATATATTAACAGCCTTAAAAATGCCTCTCAGTTGATCAGAGGAGAAGTATACAGTAATGACGGACAGGAACATAATCATTTGTAAACTATTTGCTTTCCATTGCAGAGCTTCATTCTTTTTGCTCTGACAAGTGATTGAGAGGCTGGGGGGGTTTGGTAGTGGTGGTGTGTGTGTGTGTGTGGAGGGGGGGGAATGCGGGGGGGTAGGTGGGAGGTTGGTTGTCACATGTTTGCGCAGTGAGGATTGTGAAAACGGGATGTAATTTAAAAATAAACAGTGAATATTTGCTCGGAGCAACTTCTGCTTGTGACACACTGAGCTGTGTGCTGAGCCAATTCACTGGCACAGCGTGAGTTTGTCATTCATCTTTGTCATAAACATAGCAAGGCTGTCAGCATCAGTGTCAGTCACTGTTAAACTGCTGGTGAGACACAAACAAACAAATGATTCCTGTAATTATTCTCTTCAGAATCCAGGATTGAGAAGTGGGAGGGTTGGGGACGTTGCTGTGTCCCAAACAGGGACAACTTAAGCACCTTGATGTTTAAATTGAGGCATTTAAGTCTTTGGCTTTTACTGATTTCATAGTCCGTGAGGAAGGGAATTGGGGAACTGTTAGCCCCTTAAAAAAAACAATTAAAACTACATGTGGTTGAGGACCAGACGTCAGTTCATCTTATAACGTTTAAAGCCCCAGAGGTGTAGGGAGACTGGATGGTGATGAGGCTCAGGGCGGCTCAACATTACAGGAAGCTCATTAGTCAGCGGCACTCATTGGTTTGTTCAGCTTCCAGGATGTCATCGTTATCTATGTCTACAATCTCTCTACAACACCCGCGTGCTGCAAAAGCAAGATATTTCAAAGACCTAGTGATGCTGTACACCATCAAGATTCTGGGCCATCCTTGGCCCTCGTTGCTAAAAGTTTGGACACCCCCGCTTTAAAGAATTGTCCAAAATGTGATTTATGCCTGCTGTTTGAAGTATTTTTAACCACTTTCTACTGCTCTTTTCCCCCCTTTTCTTCCTTGTAATAAAGCATCAACATAAAGGCACAGTGAGTTTTATACGTTTATCATTTGTAATTCCTTCAAAGCTGATGAAATAAGTGATTTAACATTTGTTTTGGTAAAATAATTGCTTGAGTGGATCGCTGCTGTGTGCAGTGGCGATGGTCCCATAATGTCAATGCTCTTGGCTATAGTGCAAGATCTATAATAGTGTTTATTTTATCGGTACCTGAATGGGAGAGCAAGTGCATCCGTAGACGGAGACTGTCGAGAAAGCTCTTCCCGCAAAGCTCACAGCTGTAGGTCTTCATTCCACTGTGCATCTTTCTGTAAACGAGAGAAAAAAAAACAGAGTTATACCAACTGTACCCCATTGGTAAGAGAGTCAATTGCAACAGGATCAGCTTTACAAGCAAGTCAACTGGTTTAGAATTCAGTTTCAACCTTGAACCATAACATTTCATCAATATCTGCTCAAAAAGTATATTTTTCTCTACATATTTCTTTTGTTGCACCTACATCTATAGTCAAGGGTAAGGTGAAAAATTAAAGACAAGAGTTCTCCAAATTATTTCATGTATTAAGAAAAAAACTTTAAATTTAACTTTTTAGACTTGATTACTGTCAGACATGAAGAATCAAGACAACACAAAGTAGGCCCAAAGATCTCAAAAGAGCAACACATCACATCTCACTCTCAAGAAATTTAAAAATGGACCAGAAATGGATTCTAAGTTTGTTCTAATTCATTTTCTGTGTTGCAATAATAGGAGTCTCTCTGCATAATAATCTAAAAATTAATCTAAATAGCATAATATTGGTCTAAATAGTGAGTAATCTACAGTTTCTAAAAAATAAGATAAAGTGTGATTAATAAACTAGAGTCTCTGGATTCCAAGTTTATTCTAATTCTTTTTCTGGAATTAAGTATCTTAATTATCAAAGTATCTTGGATTAAACCTCATTTTAATTGGTTAGAAATCTGACCCTTGACTCAATGATCAGATTATCTCTCCTGATCAAACCAAAGTAATTTTAACCAATAATCTCATAGTAAATACTTATTAGTCACATGACCATCTTTCTGACAAAACACAATGAGCAGATAATAGAAAGTGGACAAGGCAGATTGAAAATGGCTCCAACACACTGCTCCAGTTTTCACTTGAAAAAGCCAGATGTTCAACAAAGAAAAAAACAAACAAACAGTAAAACCTTTTTTCGAACTCAAAGTGGCAAAAAGTTCAGCACTCTGTGTGCAGGACATGCTCTGATCTCTAATGGAGTCACTTTAAGTTTGTTTTTTTGGGAGCTTTGTTATTTTGTGAGACGATGTTGCACTTTCATCAGCAGATAAAAATAACACTCAGTTCAACAACTACAGGTCAGTGGAGCTCGACTGGAAACTGTCAAAGCAAAATTCAAGCAAGGCTGCAGCAAATTGAATCAGAATGCTTCCCTCACGCAAAGTTGCAGGACGGCTAACAGCTTTAGGAGAAGGGTCAATCCCTGATTGACAATAAATCGTCTATTTCCAAATGGACAGTCATTAGGCTGACAGGCAGTTTAGGTGCATGAGGTCAGACAAAACGAAGGGTCAATATTTGATTGTGTGGTAAAGGCCTTGAAGGTTAGGTAACTAAATAACAGACCTAACACTAAAAACCGCCTGTGTTGCGAAATCCTCAAGGACCCCACGGCTCAGTGAAAAGCATATTATTCTTGAGCGATATCTAAAACAGCGCTCTAAAGCAATTAAGGTGACAAGAATTGCCAAACAACTGCCACGGAGCCTTAAGCCTCCTAAATACTTCAAATGCTTCATCTCGAGAGCGGCAGCACTCGCACGCCCACGAATGAGATGACTGTCAAGACGGTGCACTTTCAGAGTTTAATCTTCATCACAGGTCACCGTCTCACATTGCTAGATCATATTGGGGGAATCATAACCAAGACAGCTGGCGAAACCAAAATCGCAACATGAAAAGGAAAGGCTTATGATTCAACGTTCAGGTGAGAAAAAAAATGACAATGTCAAACAGATTTCACAATCCCTCTGTGAAGTTGGGTGGCAGAGACCGATCAGCCGAGCGAGTTCTTGGGGAAACAATGCCCTTGATAAGAGATCCGCTCAACTTGGGCGAGATGACAGCCATCCATCACGCCGGCTCTCCAAGTCTCTGAGGAGGAGGTGGTGCTGCTCTCCCAAAACATGACTGATTGATGTCAGATGTCGAATGCAAATTGATTTACAGCTTTCTTGTGCACCTCAAATCAGACGGAGGAAGACAAGCGCAGTGACGAGACAAAGACAGGCAGAGATTATAGCGCTTTCCCCTGAGGTGGCTGCAGGAGTTGAAGCGGCCAAGCAGAGTCCTCTCAATTAATTGCTGCATAAAAGCCTTGAAACTGGATGAGAAAATGCTAAGAGGACACATAAGTCAGGGTAACCATTTTGTGGTTGAAATTTGAATAGAGTGACTGCTGTTGGGAAGACACAAGTCGATGAAATGTTCTATAAATACTAAATCTGTCCCCGAAAAAGGAGGAGACAAAATCTTCAGAGAAATAGTTATATGGAGAAGGAGTATGATAATAGTTCAAACACCAAATATACCTTGGTATGAAAAAATACACACAACGTAAACCGCCTAAGGAAGATGAATGATGTTCATGGATTGGCTGCTTTGTAAATGACACCTAATATTATCTAAAGTAGCATTACACCGACATATTTCAGCTTCCCAAGTTGTCGTTTTTTGTTTTTTTTTTTTCCTTATATTTTTGATATGCTGTATGAAAGACATTCATGGGCAGGCAATTTTTCCTTGAGTAGTTTGTAGTCACAGTCTACCAAAAAAAATCCACAAATACTGAGCTGCAAATAGACAAGGGTCCACCCACCACAGACTAGCATGTATGGAAGATCCAAGTCATGTCACCCGGCTCATACGGCATCTGACCTCAAGTTGAGCTCGAGCAGCTGAGGATCCATGTGGAGGCAGCCTCCTGATGTCATTTGGGTTCCACCACTAGGTGCTCATTGGTGAACTCCCAGCGCCAGGCCAGGCCAGGCTCCATGAGGGGAACCAAAGTTAACCATTCTGCTTGAAGCACACTAAGAATCATCTTCGTTTATCCAGTTTGTTCAACCTCCCCAATGAGAACAAGTTTCATGAGAGACCCTACCTGTCACCAAAGATCGTAAGCATTCGATTCAAACCCAGTGAACATGGCAAAATTGAGAACTTTTTTTTTTTTTCAAATTTTGTCATTTCCATCAATCTTTTCTCATGTGATTCTTCGAAATGCCCCCCCAAAAAAGGACATCAATGGAAACACAGTTAAAGAAGAGGAGCAACATTTGCTTTTCTATAAATCAGATCCTGATGCATCTCTCTCCAGCTCCATTCTACCATCACTCGCTACCAGGACACCATAATACTTGAACTAGATATAGGATATATTTGATGTTTTATTGAATTATAGCAGCACCATGTCAGCAATTTAAACCCTCTACTCCAGTTTCAATCAGAATACCATAGCAGAGGAATCAGACAGTGAGGAAGTGTGGATTCAGACATATTACATGTCCAACAGCTGCAGTTGCAAACATAGTGCTACCATTCAGCCGCCGTGTCACAGCCACATTGCATTCCACATAAGCAACTGTCACTCGTACTCGGGAATGCTCACCTCCCTGTGGGGGGGAAACAAAACAGCTGCACTCGTACTCTGCTCTTGCACATTTTCTCTAATTAACTGAACCGAGTCCTGTGATTATCCATGTTGCAGGTAGTGTGCGATGAAATCATCAGAAATGAGTGATTTTAGATGGTAGGTCATCCATCTCCACCGGTGATACAGCAACCTGAGCAAAGCGTCAAGAGGGGGTCAAACGTGAGGTACTCACTTTTACGCCGATAAGAGGGGAAACACACGTAAGCGGCAAGCAGCAACACACACAGAGCACAAAGGCTTTCTAAAGCCTTTTGTGTCCTGCCTCAATCTGACCATTGTGCCCCCCAGACAGAGCACCGATAAGGCATGGATGGTCTTATTAAGGGCACTCAAAGTGGAACCAGCGCTTCGTTTTGCTTCTTTCGCTCTCTAAATGTAGCGCTGACGAGCAGAGGGTTCTGTCTGCAGCTGAGAGTGTGTTAAATTTAACAGCAACAGCCAGCACTGCTCAGTGAAACAGCACATTTCTTGATGTTGAACAGAATGAAAACAGCGCCTGGTAAAATAATCCTGTCTTTGAAAAGTAGGGTTTAGGACCATTAGCAGCTTGGCCCGGCTTACGCGCCAGGAATAAAAGCTACATTACAGATGTAAGGTGTAGGTTCCCGTCAAGAACAAAAACTTTAAAATCCAAAACGTAGAGTGAAACTATTGCCAAAATGTCCACTGTAATCAAGTCAACTCACAGAACGGATGATCAAACAGACAGTCGGAGGGATTCACATTTTAAACGACGGAATCAGGAACAAAGTCTGGAAATACAAATATTTTTCCAAAGTTTATTTTCCACTTGGACGCTTTTCCAGTCATGGGACATTCTTGAATCAAGATTTTTCCAAAGTGAGGAGGAAAACCCAAACAAACCTCCAGACAGCACTGCCAGGGAAGGACCAATATTTGTTAATGAAAAGACCTCAATGGTGCTTCCAGTTCGATTCATTTATTGATCTTTAAAAGACATTAGAAAATCAAATCACACTATAATTGTCTGCTCATGTCTTGCTTCTGAGATATATAGCAGAAGGTGCATGAGTGTGTGTGTGTGTGTGTGTGTGTGTGTGTGTGTGTGTGTGTGTGTGTGTGTGTGTGTGTGTGTGTGTTTTGTCTGCGCGGTGGGAGGGACGGAGGCTGATTTGAAACAGACTGACTGTAGCCATTAAGGAAGTTCTCATAAAACTCTCTGAGGCCATTTACTCAGTTAATAATCAACTTTGTCCAACAGTCACTTTTGACAGCCGCAGTAAATTTGAAATTTATGTCAACAGAACATATGCTGATCACCTCGTGCGGTGTGCCTCCTCGTAAAACGCAGCCTCAACCAAGGGCTGTTTGACTTCACTTGTGTGTGCGACTGAAATGTGAGCCGATTACAGGCCCGTGTTATTGAGCCGTAACAGCTTGCCTCGTGTAATTCAGAAGTTTTTCCTTTTTATTTTTTTATTTTTTAACCGCCTCATATCGCCGCCGGACTTGGCGGGGCATAAATCATAACTACTGCTACATTCACTGAAGGAAACACACACAGGCTCCCCACCCGCCCTCTTTTTCTTACGATAGCTACTAAGGTAAGATAAGGTAACCTGCCTGACAGGATGAAACAAGAAAAAAACGTAAACAGAGACATAAAAACAAACAATAAAGATAATATGATTCAAGTTCATGGTCTTTGGGTGGTTTTCATCATCTAGATGTCCCAGAATGTGATTTGACAGAGGCAGCGAAGCAAAACCCGCAGAAAAATCCACAAATTGATGAGGCGCAAACAGGCGGAGATCTCCTGTGCTCCAACTGTGGAAAACCAAACTGGTTCTTAACTGAGATAAGAACTGAAATGTATTTTCATCTGCAATTATGTGGAATTAAATCATTTAAAATTAATTGGACAACTATTTTAAAATCAAACAATCAAACTGACCAATTTTTTTTGTGGTCAATTTAACCTCAGTCTGTTTAACCTCTCACATCAACCAACCTTCTCCTTTATTACTGGATTTCTTAGGCAGATAGTTAATTGGCTCGTCACATGTTGAGCTCATGGGGAAATAACATTCACACAACTACAAGATGAGACTTTGAAAATATTTTTTTAAATTAATCCCTGTATTAAGTAAATTTGCAAATCACAGTTAAATTAATTACAAACCAGGTTTTAAAAAAAATAATTAGAGCAGAAAAATTTAGTTGCGGTTAAACTTTTCTAAGATGTATCTTTTGAAATCAGTGCAGTCAATATTTTTTTAAACTACTTTTAATGGTTCGCAGAAGTCTGTGTTTATTGAAATTGTGCTCAGTTTAGAAATGCGCCGTTTAGATTCGATCACTGTTGTATTTCAAACATCGAGCCAGATCTGGTAAAAATCAGACCAGATTACTTAAAAACCAAAACACGGTGAAATATCCCTTTATTTCAGCGCTTCATGGGGATGCTGTGAATCATATACCAACTTCAGCTTCGTTACCACATTGGCTGTTCCAAAGACTGTAAGAACATTAAAATAATTCAGTTTGACTTTGACCAGTCTGAATTGTCTGGTGGAAGGTTTAGTGGAAGGAAAAAAAAAACGTGTGGTAGACATTGTCTGCTTGTTGCTCCAAACTGTTCCCACACAAACAGCTTCAACATGGTGGCGGGTATTTTAGACAGATGACGTCATGCTAACTGAAGACGGATGGCTGTTTTGTGTTTCTGTCAACAGGAACTATGAGGACATTTTAACAGCAAACAGTCTTGCTAATTCGTTAGTGACTAAGCCCGTCCAATCAACTGTCACTGTTTTTGACAGTAGACTCTCCAAGTAAAGCCAAATGTGTTTTGCAGCTTGAATGAGTACAGAATAGTAACTGGAACCAATTACCCCACACAACAGCAGAACAGTAACAAGCCGTTGTAATGGCATTAAAAGGAAAGACAGGCCAATAAGCACTGCATTACAAACGAAGCTCCGTTCAAACGCTGCTGTAAGTGGAGTAATGCATTGCAGGAACAAGAGCCTGAACAAAGCGAGTGTCCATTTGAAGATAAAAGCACGCTGTGGAGGAAGACTGTTGCTGCATGACTTCCCTGTCATTACAAACAGAGCTGAAATGATGCACAAGGCGTTTCAGTGACAGTCGGGTGGCTGATCCTAATGCAGCCGTAAGTGGCCCAGTGTGCAGCCGCCACCTCTTATTTTGGTTTCCCGACAGAGACGCCGAGAGGGGCGACTTTTATCAACAGGACTTTTTGGTCCACAAACAAAACAAGCGGATGATCGAGAAGAAAGTAGAAGGAGTTTGATCTCCGCTACAGATAGGAGTCGAGAACTTGACACAGCTCCTCATTTATTTGTTGTCCTCTAAAGCACAGTCCCTGTCTATCGATGCGCCATGAATCCATTTTGTCTGGAGGAGGAGGAGAAAGCGGCTCCCTTTGGTGTCATCTCATCCGTCCAATTCCGCCGGCCTCCCGTCATCCCGCCTCTCTGTCTTTGCGCAATCTAAATGTATCAGGCGAGGCTGCTGTAACGCTGTTTATCCAGAGTCCTGCTGCACATATCAATGACTCGGCCCCCGTCGCCCCGCGTCGGGGAGACGTTCATAGAAATTCAAGCCACACACACGAAGCGCCAAGGCACTCGTGTTGAGCATAGATGAGTGGTAGGGCAGGAGGAAAGGAGAACAGACAGAAGAATGAGGAGATTTTCATCCTTTTTAAGTTATTTATAATACAGACACCAACCGCAGGCGAAATCTGCTCCGGAGAAAAACAGCTACACTTCTCGTTCAGGGTGGAAACAGCAGGAAAATTCCTTTAATGAATACGAACATGTTGCATCGTCAACATTTCATACTGAGGTGATATATCAGCTCAGTTTTAATAATGAATGCAATTATGACAACTGGCTCCAAGCAATAATGAGGTATATACAGACGAATTAAAATCCAATTGGTTATGCTTGACATGCAGAAATATTACACTCCCACTGACTGTTTACGGCCTCCAACCTGTCAGATTGTAAAAAGGAAAAAAAAATCAGAAGAAAAAATTGCATCATTTTATCAAAAACGGACTGATGGAGACTTCAGAAGACGGCAGAACAAAGCTGCTCTTTTTTTTTGTTTTTAAAGTGTCTAAGACAAAATGTTCCAGACTTTATAAAGCTGAATTAATGCAAACCTTATAAAACTAAATTATCTTGGCACAATGTTAAACCTTTAACCTAAAATAGTTCCAGATGAATTCCTCAGATCTGTACGGCGCTGTGCAGGTTAGTCATTTCACCTTCTTCTCTGCTCCCGTTTTAGCCACTTTTTTTTTTTTTTTTTAAGTTCTACAGATCAGAACAGCTGAGAATGAAAATCAAACCAGAAACATGATCCAAAGTTTGGTCTTGTTCTTTCTCCCTCTTGCCCCCTGGACCCTAATGGAAGGTACTCCTGGCTCTGGGCTTCGGCGTTTTTATGTTTACTTCCTGGACGTCATTGATGGCAACATTACTGTCACTGAAGAGCAACTAAACCCTAAATCAACTTTTTCTCCCCGATAAACTGTCTAAATTGGTTCTTCAAGGTGCTATCTTTATGTTTCTGTGCAAATGTTCACATTTTTGTGTAAATTTGTTTAATTCTAGAATGAGTCTCCTGTCTGATCTAGTAGGCTTCTTCCTGTTCCTCTCTACAGTCACCACATGCTTCCTTAGCAAGATTTACTGCTGCAAAAATCTGGCATTAATTGACCTTCTGAGTTTAACTGCATTGCGTTCTAATTGGTCGGATTGGAGCAGACTAATGGATAAGGTTATAATGAAATTAATTGGACCGATCTGAATTGAGTTTGGGCCAAATGGGATTGAATATAATTGGTTAGCACTTAATGAATAAAGTAAACTGAATTGAATTTAAGACCTGAGACACTTAGAGAAAAGTATATATCTAGATTGATTTCTAGATTATTGTTTAGACCTGCAAAACGCTAACAAGGAGCTTTTGAAAATCAGGGTTTTCTTAAATCTGAACAAAACTGAAAACACAAAATGTCAAAACAATGAAATTAATTGAAGAAGATAAGGGAGTTGCATTTAGATTTCAGCAGATCAGAGGTTTTAAAGATCAGTAATCTGGGATTGGCCAGAAAACTCCAATCGGTGCACCGTTAATAAATACTGCTTCTAAATTGCTGCTGGCTGTGAAGGGCGAGATCCAGAACACCAGAACCGAGTTTGGGCTGATACAGAAAATGAGAAGGACACGAATCAGAGGTGGGACACGCCAACGCTGCCAAATGATCCTGAGAATGTTTTTAGTCCACGTCTCAGACCACCACCAAGGCGAACCCCGTTCTCCTCCTGCTCCACATGGACCCGGATGCATCACTGCTCACAGCTTCACTGCAGCGTGGCAGGAAAATCATAGCTCAGACGGCTGAGGAGAAACTGTTCAGATACACCAGACTCAACCAAAGCTGCACAGTAAGAACAATCAACGTGTTGCTTCCAGGAAACCTCTCGCCTGCTAAGTGCTTTTTATATAACTGTTTATTCTTATGATTTTAGTTTGAAATAAAACATCGTTCTGAAAGAAAAGTAATGGAGCAACAGCTTCAAAACCAGAACCAAAATGTTGGAGACTTTATTAGCGGCCAACAACCTCAACTGTTCTCATCCATCTGAACATCGATTAAAAACAGAGAAGTTTCAGAATGTGGCTCCAACACTCAGCTGCATCTCATTATTAAAAACTAGAAAATTCCGCAGGAATTTTAAGGGGCATGCCAAAGTGTGCC
>NW_015112799.1:309440-334193 GCF_001443285.1 Poecilia latipinna | reverse complement strand
GTCACTGCTCTCCTTATGCATTGCTAATGGCATGCCCCAATAATAGTAAAGCTCAAGTGATTTTAACTGGTTTATTGCAAACTCACTTCAAATGTTTATTTCTATTAATTGTAGTCATTATGGCATAAAGCTCATAAAAACTCAAAATTCAGTTTAAAGGAGAACACTGTGAAACAAAACAATGTTATGGCCTACATACACATGTTGATTTAAAACTTGTCCAACAGACAGGTACTGACCAACAAACAAGCTGATTTTAAGAGCTCTGAATTTATATCAATGGAAAATGTAGTGGAAGGAAAAGGTGTGGTAGGAACATATGAACAAGCAGCAGGTATAACTGCAGCCTGGAGAGAATTTTGAGGAAAAACAACTTGCAGGTCAAACAGGATCTGAGCCAGAACTGCTACAGTCTTTGTTATTTTGCACTGAAGTCATTTTTTTCATTGGTCTAAAGCAGTGGTCCCCAAACTTTTTCCTGTGAGGGCCAAATAACTTTTCCCTTCTGGTGTGGGGGGCCGGAATTTGTTGAGGGGGGGGGCTGCGTTTCTCGATTGATTTTTACCCAGAAAGCACATGGGCAAAACCCATGAGTGAAACGGTCACTGGGACTGACTAGTATACATTCCATTGAGGGAATGTAACTCTAACATATTAATTTCTCATATGTTAACATAAAGACTCGTTTTGAAGTATAAGTTGCTACTTACAGGCATCGCTTCGAAGAATTCAACCTGGAATGCAGCGTTCATAACAGACACGTGTGTTCATCTGCTCTACAGCTAGCAAACAACCGTACTGATTAAATAACATAAAAGTCAAGCAGATGGCAGTAATGCGCCCCACAATTTACAGGACACACTTCCTGCTAAAGAGCCCCCTGGTGGTTGAAGAAAAATCCACATATAAACCGGAAAATACAATAAATGAGAAAAAATCTGAATGCTCTCTGGTATTGTTCAGGGGGCCGGACCAAATGTGGAGGCGGGCCGGATCCAGCCCGCAGGCCGTAGTTTGGGGACCCCTGGTCTAAAGCTAACATTCCAACTTTCAGAGAAGATGAAACGAGCCACTCTCTGTGTCATAAATCCTTACAGTACATGAGTTTCAGCAATTAGACCAAATTAATGACATGAATGAACTTTTCCATCATATTCCAATTTGTGTGAGATGCATCCATTTTAATTAACTGCTCACACATTAATTAAAATGCAGCTTTTTGAATTTTTTTCACACGTGGAGGGTAGAGTTTACTGCTTGATTTTTGAGAATAACTTCATTTTGATTAAAGGTTTCCTAAACAGCTTGGTTTTATTAATACAGAACGCATGCTTAGGAACAAAACATGATGTAACAATTAAAAACTGCACCAATTATTAACTCTTTGGAGGCAATAGGGTTAGCAGAAACTCCTTCTAATGCTGCAGATCAAAAACACGGCTCTGCTAATTGTGCTTCCCCAGCGTTAAGACCATTTCAGCTTAATCCCAGTCAGATTCCCGGATTCCCCAAAGCTTAGAAGGTGGGATTCACACCTTAATGCCCCTCAGTGTAACGAGCAGAGCCATTTCCTCCCGTCTTCTACAGCACCACTCACTGCAAAGTGCTTCCCTGCTCCAACAAAGTCATTTTATGCAGTGAGGGGTGACGCCGACAGCAGAACGTGACCCTGAAGGCTGCCGTACAAATCCTCAGCCTGGCAGGAGAAAATTTAACTGGAGAGAAATTATGAGCCACACAGAATGCTGATAGTTTGAGAGAGAGCATTGAAGAGCTGCAAAAATCCACTTCATTGTCATTTTACTTACCCTGGACTCTGTGAATATTATTCTGTAGACCTGCAGCTCTCACCACTGGAGGTACTCAGAAGATAGTTTGCTCTCAGTTATGTGGTAAATATGCAGGAATAACGATCAAAATGGGCTCCTTTCAGCATTACTGCAGACTCCTAGATCAGCTTGTTTATTAACGCAAATGATTCATAATTATTTTGTGATTTTGTATAGAAATCACAATTATATGAGTCGAGGGGCAATGCAGCTGGAGGATATGGATTTACCTTAAATTCAAAAAATTCAAATAGAGAACCTAGAAAAAAGTTGTTTTTTCCCCATCGGTGCATTTTTATTTAAAATTTTGCATTTACTAATAGGTGTGAAACAACGTCACTTGCAGTTTTTAATGATTCAATCAAATTATCTCATATTATTGGTATACACAGCTTGAATTGTGATAAAGAGAAAGAAAAAGCAGCGGCTCAAATCTGGGTTTATCTCAGATCAAAATCTCCATCTCAGTATTCAATGATTATAATGCAATGTGGCGTTTTCCTCAAATCTTGCACCTTGAAAACTAAAATATCATTAAAATACAAGTGTACATAAAGTCAGGCAATAAGAGGTTTGTTTTCTTTCTGCAGTTAATGAGGTGTCTTTTATGGCACAACCAAAGAAATTCTGTCCCATTTTACTGTTTTTAAAATGGGTGTTAATACGGTTAACAGGAAAAACTTTAAAAACATTTACTGAGGTGGTCCGTTCTATAAACCGTTTAAGAAGGACTCCTGCAGACAGCTGCGCAGTGAGGGGATTTGTGAGGGATCTGAAAGCTGCGGAGGTTGGGGGCTGCGGCTGCGCGTCGGCTCAGGGCAGCACACAGGTGTGAGCGCGCCTGAGTGCAGTTCCCTGCAGCTTCTCCCCTCGGTCATTACTATAAATGACAGTGTGCACTTAGTCAAGCAGCCTGGTTAAATAAGGATTAGAAGGATGGGGAGAAAATAACTTCACACTTTTGAGAGCAGCAAATGGTGTTTGCAAAGAACGCAGCTGAAAGCGGAGAGAGGCAGGGGAGAGCTGGGCTCTGCCTGCAAGTAACCCGACGCACGCCGCCTTCCCTCGTTTTGTTTTCCTCTTCCGCATCTGAACCAGACCTGCAGACACCTTCGCCGAAGCGCTGGAACAAAGACGAAGGAGGGCATGAAGGATCGCATGTGGAAAATATTTCTGTTAAAGCCCATCTCTGAGACAAACATGAGCCCTGCTGCTCCCTCTCCACCCTTCACCACCACCCTCCCTCCCTCATGCTTCTCGTTTGGTTGGAGCATCAAACGACCCTGCCGTCTGAAAATAGCGCGTCGACATTTCTGTTTCGTCTTGTCGTTTCCTTTTTTCCTCCTTTTTATTCTCGACAATGTTGCCAGTTTGCTAGACTCCTGTTTCTTCTCATGCCTCCTGCCTTCTTGATCTGTGAGAGGTTACAGCGCAGAGTGCCTCAGAAGTGCGCGTGTGTGTGCGAGTGCAAGTGTGTGTGGCGTAGGAGAGCTTTGGTGGTCTATAAAAAGCAGCCAGACAAAGTCTTCCCCCTCTCTTCATGCATTATGCATCGGCATCACCTTCCATCAATTGGCAGAAAAACCTCAAAGATGTCTAACTTTAGCTTCCACTCTGAAAGCCAAACAGAGGAGAAGATGTGGTATTTTGACTGCCACAGTCGAGCTAAGCACCTGTTACATCAATAAAAGCTGCGTTTCGCAACAAGACGGCGGCAACATGTGCGATGGAAGATGAAGAAAAAGAAGCACTTAAATGCGGAGAGTGGAGAAAGGGAGCAACAACAAACCTGAGCTGGATGAAAGATAAAATAAAAAAAAACAAGCATGTTTTCAGAGTTTCAGCTTCACCGCCAGCCTGGCTGCTGGTTCCAGGTCAATATGACAGGTCAGCATGGGACTATGTAAAGGTAGGTTTATATTAACTGTGCAAACTGTTTCCTAACCTGGATGAATCCCAGGAATTCTGCATATTTTAACCCTTCACTAACTCTTAATACTTCCCCCGTGAAAATGCATAACCAAAAGCAGGCAGGTTGAGGTGATTACACAGATGCTTATCATATAATAAGCTTATATCATATCTGAGATCACGTTGCTCCAATAAATGGAACTGGAGACTTTTAGCATGTCGTCACCAGCAGTGTGGAGAATGCACACCGCTCCTCCTGCAGCATCGTGTTGACCAGATGTTGCTTATCTGTGGAAACGCTGGCGCACCGTCCACATGGCGTCGACAGCGCGGAGCGTGCTCCGTAGCACGGCTCCGTGTAAACACGGCTGTTTGTCTGGAAACAGGAGAGGGACCTTGTGATTTCTAGTTTTGGGAGTCAGCGAGAGCCAGAGGGGACCAGCTGACAGGGTGATTATTTTTGGTGTTCTGGACGCCATTATGCAACGGCGCCGGGATTGATTTACTGTACAGACCTCCCAATGCTGGAAAAAGGAGGAAAAAAAACATTGTGAGGAAAAAAAACAGCAGGCCAGCGGTGTGTTTGTGTGTTTCAGGGAGAATCTGTGAGTGTGTATGCAGAGAGAAATAAAAGGATTTAATACTGTGGGGAACAAAAACAAAAACAAAAAAAAAAAACCCAGGTAAGCTTCCAGAGGCTTATTTTGACACTGGAGATGGCCGCAGGCAGGTTGTTTTGATGTCTGTGACCTCACACACTCCTCTGTTTGTGTTTGTGTGTGTGTAGGGAGGTTCAGGTGGCAGCGGTGGCACTAAGCCATGTGCACCGTCATTCACCGCACGTCCGCCTTCCAGGAGCAGCAGGCAGCACCCAGGGGCGACCCAAACAGCCCCACCCGCAGCTCTGTGGGGCTGCAGTAAACAAGCGCTCCCCTCTCAGCAGAAAGGCTGTGATGGTCTGCTCTGCTCCAGGACTGTGAACGTGTTTATTTGTTTATTTACCTTTCTGGCTGCCTCCACTCTGATGATCTCCTGATGGAAGCCGTGGAAATTCAGCAATCCGCTTCAATAAAAATTACTAATTTTTTGCTGCTTAATGCATGAAAGGTTTGAAAATCTTCTAAAACAGTCATTTCATTGTCCTTTAAAGTCCTTTTAATCAATCAATGCTGCAACCTTCCAGTCAGCTGGCTGAAAAAATCCTCAAAAAACAGAAAGACAATATCAGCCATTTGGAAATAATCGGCAGTCACAAAGACGCACACAGTCAAAATATGGAACCTAAAAGAGCGCCCCCTGTCTCAGTTATGCTGTTTAAAAACTACGACATGCATGATCACAGCTGACTGCAGGTTCTACCTGAGCAGATGGCCTGACTAATTGATCGTCTATTTTTATTTTTTTTTTGCATTTTAAGTGAAACTGTGATGTTTTTATTTTTTATCATTGTAACATAGAAATCTTGCTGAAAATTTTAAGTGGAAAATTTCTTTTGTTTTGTAATTGAAAATAAAATGGACATTTTAGCATTTCTTGATTAAACTATTGGTATTTAAATACATAAATATTCTCAATACTTTTTTTTCTGTCATAATTATTTATTTTTAGATTTAGGGGGCATTCATCCGCCCTGTTTAGTCTGCATTATTCAAACTCTAGTTTGAAACCTAATGCCAACCAAAAAAGCAGACTCTGGTCCACTCAGCGAAACGCTCCAAGTTTGATTAAAGTGAACTCTGGTACAGTGTGAATGGATGTGAACAACAAGTGGACCAAAGACCACTTCAAAAGCAGGAAGTGGACTACAGTGCAGGGCTCTCTGTGTAAAAACTACCACAACAAAATGTGAGGGTCTCGCGCTGGCAGGAGAAATAGCTTGTGGTCTTTTACCAAAGTCTAAAGAGAAATCCTACAACCACTAAAATCTGACACCACTCAATTTTTGTTAACATTTCATAAAGAAGGAAGTGGCGCTCAGAGTCTTCTTCTGAGGTTTTCATGTTTCCTTCAGTGGTTCTTGAAGCAGCGCCACCAGAGGCGAGGAGGGAACGGGTTGCTCAAAGGGTTTGGTTGGTTTGATCAGTGCAGTGAGAAACTGAACCGCAGCAGCTGAAAATGGAACAAATGTTGCAACTTTTGTCCCCAATCGAACAGAGTCTACAGGACTATGAGGAGTGGAAATACCCTTAATTGTTGGGTTGGAACAAAATTAACAGCAATGAGTTTTTGTTTGATGTAATCCATGTAAAGACAATCTATGTTCAAATATGAGAATAAACATGCCTTTCAAGACTTACAGAACATCTGTATCAGCCAGTGAACGCTGGATGAATGCATTTCTAAAAATGATATTTTATATTTAGTTCTGACGTTCACAGCAGATGTCAGACTTTTGTTTTTAAAAGCTGTAACAAAAAAAAAAAATCGACTTGCCACTACAAGTGCTACATAATTCATGACACACCTGCGACACTATTTCCATCATCCATATTTTTGCTAAACTAAATAAAATGATACACTAACAGGATTAAAACTGTATTAGATATGACTGACTGGAGACTAAACCCGCTCCAAGGAAAGCCAAACATAATGAAGCATGACAAACGCTTCCATTTCCAGCAGACAGACTGATTTTCCCTGCAGTTTCCTCGAACCTGACTTTGGGAATCATCGCAGCTTGTTGCGCTGCAGCGGCGGCTCTCTGCGCGGCCTCATGGCCGACATTTAACACGCAGCTTGTCTACGGACAAACACGCCGCATGCGATTGCTGCGGCTCGCATTAGCGCCGTCATCTGCGCAGAACGATTAAGCAGAGAAAACTTCAGTGAGTGAGTATGACAGCTGAACAGCAGCCAGTGAAAGGAGTGGGCGGTCTGTGCCAAGAATTCCTGTCGGGTTGAATCAGAGCCTGCGCTGCAGAGGGTCATGTGAGACTTTTGGGTCTGAGTTTGTGAAATCTATCTAATAACAGAGCGGCATGCTAGTGGCCTTTTTTAAAAATCATCCAGTTTGGGTCTTGAAGGACAGATCTAGAGGGGAGAAAAAAGGAAATATCAGACACGCAGGAAGTGGTCCGGCTGGTTCTGGGCTGGACCTGGAAAACTTGCTGCTCAGGGTGTTCAGAAGCAAGGTGTGCGGTCCAGAAGAACACACCTATCAGGGAGACTCAGTAACAACTGAATGCCAGTTCTGTCAGTCTCTAGAGGAGAACACTCTGGGGAATTGCCCTGAACGCTGCCGAGTGGAACATTTCTGACAAAAACAATCAAGTTGCAGGAGAACACGCGGAAAAGTCAAATCAAAGAATTTTAAATACATGATTTTTATAAATCCTTCACATATTGGGTGATTAACAGGGCCCATTCCCCTCCAACGTGCACAGAGAGGATGCGCCGCTGCCATAAGACAAGCGTTCCGGAAAGAAATGGAGGGGGAGGCGAAAATATACTGTGAGAGCGAAAGGATAAAATATGTGCTGACAGCTTTTTGGCCACGAGGCCAGAACACTGAAATAGTAGCGTCTGTATGTCAGGCTGGGGTCGTTCCCCGCACTGGAGAGCAGACTCTCCCTGACCCCGGCGAGGGAAAACATCACACGGCGCTGCAGTCAGCTGATAATGTGCTATCCCACAGATGATCTACCCACTGGTCCAGATGTGACTCAACCGTAGCCCCAAAATGGCCCAAACCGCAGAAACAAAGGGGAATTCATCACATCAACAAGTGGGAATTCACACACTTGTGCATATTGGAGTTCAATAAATGACATAGAGACTCAGATATATACATGCTCCCTAAATGAATTAGTAAACTCTAAGTCCGTTTGGTTTCCTATGTTGAAGCTTCCAAGCTCCTAACATGGATGAGCTGAACGACAAAGACTGAGCTCTTAATCAAAATGTTTGGAGGAATCGAGATGAAGCTTTCAAACCTAAACACGTCGTACAAACGGTGAAGCTCGGTGGCGGCAGCATCATGTTAAGGGATTGTTTTGTTCCAAAGGCTTGATTGAAACCATCATTCAAGACATTTAAGCACAAAACATGTTTAGGTTGAAAATGTTCACACAGCAGACGTCACTAACGGCAGTTTGTTAAGTGGCTGTTTCACTGTTTTTTCATGTTTAGCATGTGAGGTAACTTACAGCAGCTCTCAAAAATATATAAAAGTAAAATTTCTCTAAACAGAACAGATCTTATCACACATTCTACAGATTATGATGTTTCAGTTTTGATCAAAATGAGCCACAGGTCAACAAAACCAGGGAAATTACTGTTTTTCAATTAGGAATGAATGTGTGTATGAAAAAAAACAAAAAACAAAGATTTCTTTAAGTATTAACCAGCTCAAGAAAAGAGTTAGTTTTGAAATTTTGATTTTTATGTTTCTGAATGAAATTAGTATTTTCTAGCAAAATTTATAGTAAAGAATTCATTCATACTAATTTGTTATTTTCCACATTTCTCCAGACATGGAATACAATAAATGATTACACAATTATTTTTTACATTCTACTTCACGAGTATTCTCTTATTTTGTAATATCTCCTGACTGATGAGCACTTCTGCCCCCTGGAGGGCCTCACCTCCATGTTGAGGTCTGACATTAAAGATGGCTGAAGGAGGAAAGAAGGAGTAGCATCGGCAAACACTTCACAGCGGGAAAAAGACGGGGATGAAAATATGAAAACTGGAAAACATTGAAACGAACGTGAAGGCAGCAGCAGTGTTTAGCAAAATAAATAAATAAATAAATAAATAAATAAATAAATAAACATTGGCAATTCACTTTTCTCCAACTGCAATACAGTTTTTCTTAGCAATGAATAATCAATTCAAATAATCATGAGTTCAATATCGACCAAAATATGGCCATGACCATTTCCCATAATTTAGACATGGTGCCGATAAGAGGGACAATTTGCAGTTTTATGTTGTACAATCAGCTCCAATGAAACAAAAAGATCGAATAAGTCAGTAAAAGAGAAACTTAATGACATTTAATGACATTTGTGTCGATGCTGACTGGATAAACAGGATTAATGACGTTAAGAAGGGAGTGGTTTGTGTATCACAGTGAAACAGTAAGACACTGATTACATTAACGCACTGTAATTCAATGAAGTCATAATAATATTACAAAACAGCTCTGAGATTATTAATCTGCTGCGGTGGCTTGGACCTGCCCTCAGACAGCAGCAGGTGGACTTTTCCCTTTCAACAGGTTAGGAGGAGCATAGAGGTAGAAATCGATATGACTGCTAATGCTGTGACTCACCAGACCTGTGTGTGTGCGTGTTTATACGCGTGTGCATGCGTGTGGCAGAGAGAGCAGACAGGGTGCAGGATGGTGAAATAAACATCAAACAGAACCGTTAAATCTCCTGTTTGAGGAACATGAGCAGATGATGAGGAGACTTTCATTTCCATAAACCTCAGCACAAAGTGTTCAACCCCTCTGCACAGCTAATTACACAACATTTAAAACACTTCCAGTGTCCACTGTGGCCTCCAAATTATTCAACACCTCTAATAGAAATCTTCAGAGTGCCAATCAGATGGTGCCTCAGGCAACTTGGACTGTTGACTGCTCTGCATCCCCAGAACCAGAACCAAACACGGAGAAGCAGCATCCGATTTTGATGCTCCTCTGATGTGGAGCAAACGTACAGAAAACTGCAAAACTGCGGGAACACTGAGTTCTTTTAAATCCAGGATAAAAACCCACCTGTTTAGAGCTGTCTTTGATTATTAATAACTGGAAACTTGATCAGTAAATGCGATGCATATTTGCTTGATGATTTTGATGACGGCATTTGACGGCCACCGGTATTATCTATCGCTGATAAGGTCTGAAAACCAACCACTGTCCTCTTTTAGTCACCACACTGTTGCCAAGTGAGCAATTTTGTCGGCATCTCGGGTTTTTCAAAGATCGGTGATGGGCCAGATAACTGCAGTCTGTGAAACCCGGGTGTGAATTGTTCTTGTTTGATTTATCTACTGCAGGTTCGGCCGGCAAGCCCCCTGATGCAGAGTTCGGTTCAAACTAAAACACATCCTGGAAACACTGGTCTGACAATAACTAACAGCTACCAACAATAAGAATTTTACAAGACTTTCCATAATGCACCTGTTGTGCAGCACTATAAATCTGGTCTTTTCAAATGAATAAATGTTGATGGAAGGCGCATCTGAAGCTGGCGGATCTCAATAAAGGGTTAAACGTGAGAGAAAAGGAGATGCATCCAGTAAACATTAGATCTGATCAGCGGCGGCAAAATTACAGATGCTCTCGAGGCCGTACCTGAATAAAGTCATGTATATTCTCCATAATACTTCATTATCCTGCTGTCTGCTCAAGAAATCTGCCCTGAGCTCGGTGCTCGTTCTGAAGGGCCCAGAGTTTTGCAAATATGCATAGTAAACAGAAACACTCCTCTTTTTCCTCTCAGGATGGATCAGTGCAGATCAAAGTTGGATCAGTGAGTGGGACGCTCTGCAGGGATTGGCTGGTGTATTATAATACACATCTAGCTAACCGAAAGCTCCTTTTACTGAGTCCTTTTAAAGTACGACTGTTGCACTTACTGCACAGCTCAGTTTCCTGTTAACAGCGTCTGAGCTGACAGAACCAGAACGGATACCTGACAGCAGGTCTGCTTGTCGGATCATATAAATCATCTTAAACTCTTTGAAGAATTATACGAGTTCAAACTATTTATTTCCCTTTGAGCCAGTAATGTATTTTTGAATATAAAAGCAAAACAACAACCCAAAGCCTATGAAGATACACACTGAGTTAGANGTTTCAAGGTTTTTGTTGCCTCTGTATTTCACTTAATGCACCTTTTCATCAAATTTGACCAGATTTTCTGCTTTTGCTGAAGAAAATAATCCCACATCATGGGATGTTTTTTTCACAGGAATAATATATTTGCAGTAATTCACTCTATATGTCTTACAGCATATTTCTTTCAAAAATGCTTTTGATTTCATTCTTCCATAAAGGCCAAAATTGTGGAGTGTATCATAATGTTTTGTCATCAGATTTTCCCACCTGAGCTATGGTTCTCTGCAGCTCCTCCAACGTTACTATAGGCCTCTTGGCTGATTACAATCTCCTTGTCTAACCTGTCAGTTTGGGCGTGTTGATCGGTGTCCAGTTGTGTGAAACTCTTTCCATGTTCAGATTATGGATCTCACAGCTCTGAGATGTTAACAGCTCGGTATAATCCACTTTAAATTTCTCCCTAATCCAATGTTTTTAATAATGTCTCCACAATGTTTCTGTTCTTAAACTTTTACAGAACAGCTGCATTTCCACTGAGATTAAATTACTAATCAGGAGTCTTTCTGGGTTTTATTTGGGGGGTATCAAAGTAAAGTGAACATATTTTTCAGATTTTTAATCTGTAAAAACTTTAGAAAACTTCATGGTGCTGTTATGTTGCTCGATTGCACACAATCCAAATGAAATACACTGAAGTTTGTGATTGTTAAAAGGGACAAAATGTGGAAACGGTTTAAGCCGCATGGCTACTTTTGCAAGATGATCAACAGTTAAAATATAACGTATCTGGATTTTAAATTGAGGCAACGGAATGACGTGATTAGAAGAGAGATAAAGTAGGTCCCGTTTGACAAAGATTTCATTCGTTTCAGTCGTCTTGTCTCCGGTTTTCATCTGAACAGTGGGTTTGTCTCGTAGGGTGAGCAGATGTGTGGAGAGACAGATGGTAATGATATAGCATGGAAAACCTTTTACATTTTTTATCTTTATCACTATTCACTGACTCAGTTTCCTCCCTCCAGTGTAAGTTCTTTTCTTTTTTTAGTTTTTTAATATTTAGCTTCACATAAAAAAAAAATAAAAAAAAACAGAAAAATGCTTCCTCTGCTGGTATCAGACGCTTCTCAGGCCCCTCACTCTCAAGTGTACTTTAGTTGTTAAATGTTTAATTTCTAGTGCTTCATAAGTGGCTGTATTAGAAGAGCTTCAAGACATATTTCATGGCTCTTCTCCCTGCTGAGTCTTTGCTCCGAGCCGCCTAATGGTCTCCAGCTGAAACATGTAACAGTGAAACTGGAGTTGATGCAGAGGGGCGCAGCTGTATCCTCCAGTGGATTTCTCTGCTAGGGAGAGATGGTTTTTAGTTTTATCGCGATTTTATTTTATTTATTTTCTTCTTTTCGGCATTCAGAAGCTTTGTAAATTGTTGTTGTGCAGTTAGGATTATGGTAATGGCTTCGTCAAGGCTACAGGAGGAATGAGCAGAACATTAATCCACCATGACCAGTTTGGAAATTACACCCAGAGTGATGATGCTGCTGCTGGGCTGTGCATCACTCCTATGAAATAAATATAACTGGAGAGCGTGAGCTTGCGGGTTGGTACGTTTGACCGAGAAACATCAGAAATGCTCAAATTGATCAGTAGGGTTTTCGTAGCTGTGCCTCGTTTTGTTGTTTAAAAGCTACGAAAACATAAAATCAAAAGCACGACTTCATTTTCAAACCATCCATTTATGGATTTTTTTTTTTTTTGGCTTTCACTTCATGCTCAGTTTGCTGTGAAAGCCGCCACGATCACAGTAGCTGCTGTCAGCGAGGAGAATGTTATCTTTTACCTCTAAAAATCACAAATGAAGCCGAAACAACCGGCGCAGGCCTGTTTGCGTGGCGCCTGCATTCCCGCGCTGCGGCATAGGTGGTCATTTTTCCATCCGTCACATAAAACATAAAACGAACCGAGCAAAACGGCTCAGCGAGCTGGTTCTCATGCTTACCGGACGATTTACTGACAAATTCAGTAAATTAATAACGGGATCGCTGTAGATAAGGGAAAATTAATGTTCAGATACAATGAAACAAAGTTATTGCAGCATCACATGTTGTTTAGATATTAAGTAAAGATAAGTTTATATACATATATATATAATTTAAAGAAACAGAAGCAACATTTGCTTATAAATCTTGACCAAACTATAAGTCGACTTCTAAAATGTTACAAACACAAATTGCCTGAAATGTCATCTTCATACACAATTTAGTTTTTTGTGATCTGTGAATACTTTGCAGGCTTGGGGGCGGGGAAGCAAAAGCGACTGCTTCCGTCTTAGTTAGTTTTTTGTTTGCAAAGATATCCGGACATTGCATCATTTGTTTCAGCTTTTAATTTGTGCTAGACGGAAAAAAAAATTATATTCACTTATCCATGTAACCCAAACCTTCCTCTGTTGCTGCTAAAGCAGGAATGTGATTTAAAGAGAAATCTCTTATTGGGTAGACGGCCTTGATGATGGTACGGGTTACAGTTCTCAAAAGGCATTACACGCTGCTCTCTGCCTCTGAAATGTCAACGACAGCTGCCTGAATGTAACTTCAGTCCAGGCACGCCTGACTTAATCCGGTCATCTGTCCATTTAAATGCCACTCTGTATCCCGACCCTAATTTTTTTTTTTCCCTCTCTCTGCCCCACGAGGATCCAGATGACCTATAATTAGAACCGAGTGACTATAATCACATCTCGATGACAAGAGAGGAAGTCTGACCACTCTTACGCTCCCGACGGGGACAGGAGGAGCTTCAGAGGCCTTTGAACTGCTGGAAACGTCTCTGGAGTGGCGAGGAATACGATTTGGCTTTTGTTAGGCGATGACTGCAGAGGAGAATGTGAGAATATGCGACAGAGGTGATGAGGAGATGAAGCGGGGTTAAATCAGGACGCTGCCAGCACGCTCTTTCCTCCCTCCCCCCACGCCCCCTTCATTTTTAGAAAATTTGATTTTATCTCAGACTTCATGTGATGGAGCTGATTTCTCCTCGGACGTGCAGACGCTCACAGAGGGAAGATTGTTTTTACGACATTCCCACCGCAGCACATTCGGCTCCCCGGTTTGTGTTTAAGTAAAGCGACAGTCAGATGATTCCTCTTGTTTTTTATTCGGTCCGGCCTGTTTTCAGCGTTGACGTGATAAAGTTCTGCTTGTTTAGGATCGCCAGGGAGGAACCAGCGATCAGAGCGGACTATCTGGGTCAGGATTCTAGGATTATTTCTGGTCCAAGAAGATACTCACTGTAAAAAAGAAAAAAAGTAAGCTGGAGTCATTAGTTTATGTCATTAAAATCACTTTTTCTATTCATATCACAACACCTTGTTTAAAAGTCAGCCAAAGCAAAACGCCTGATTTTCAGTTTGTTGTAGAAACTTTACACTCGATCATGTTTTAGAAGGTTCTGGTCTAAAATCAGACACAAACAGACGCGTTTACATCTCATCACTCCTGTCATTCAGATTCTGCAACGCCACTTTTAAAACAACACACACCTCGTTTAATTTCCTCCTTAGCTGAATTATTGAACAAAATCAATTCTCGGTGTAAAACGTGTTTATTGTAGGAAGGACGTAAATGCCGTTCAAATCAATGTTCAGAGCTTTGTGGGAACTCGTTACCGTCACTGGGTTGGGTTTACAACACCTCTTTAACCAAGGCGACGCATTTCACACACTGATAGCTAGAGGAAGATCAGATTTCAGTGGCTGGAGTTCATAGACTCATAATCTGCCATGTTGTCACTTTTACATGGCAGACAGATGCTTGTTTGGACTCGGTATTCGAAAGGTGTGCCACAATGTATCGAATCGTAATTGTCTAGAATATTTGGTTAATGTTATGTATTTGACCAGTTGGAGGGACTGTGAGGTGCCTTTAATTCCCACAGCTGAATTAAAGCTGTGACGCACATTATTTAATGTTTGTCAAAGAAAAAAAACGCTAGAAAAGGTGAGCTGCTCGTCTTTATCGTCACAGTTTCCAGCAGCAGAACGGCAGTTATGTGTCGTGTTAATATTGTGTAACCCCAAATTAGGAACCTGCTATTTGACAGGCTACCGTTAGGATTTTAAAACGTTAAGATCCTGTATAGACAGGTGTGTGTTTTATTACCATCTTTACTACCTGAAGCAAATTCATCAATCAGTCCTTTGTTATAAAATCTGTCAAGCTTTGTCTTGTCGTCCACTTAGAAACTGTGTTTTATGAGCTCTGATGTCATCATTCATTTCCGTCATTAGTAACAGTTCTTGCCAGAAAGAAAAATCACTGGTTGTAAGTTGGGGGTTGTCATCTACAACCGGTCTGAAGTCTGACCGGTGGTGACGTGGATTTGAGGTTCAGTCATTTTTGCATTTCTCATGTAAAAATATGATTTGAACAATTTCTATTAATCCAGGAGGCTGAGAGTTTTTTTTTCCTTTTAACAAATGTGACGCATTATGAATGGTTAGTATAAGTCTTTTCGCAAAACCGGGTGATTTTTCATAAAGTATGAAATAAACTAGTCGGTAATTGTAAAAACCAAAGACTAATTATTTTAGTTTCTTTTTTTAGTCATCTGAAATAAAACATTCTTCTCGCTGTAATTAAATTTACCGTTAACTAATGAAAAAAAGGACTTGGAACTAAAACAATTCTGCTTTCCTCACAGCTGCACTAAGCTGAGACATTGGAGCATAAGTCATTAATATTACTTCCTCGAAGGCGGGGGAAAAAACTTAATTTTGAAGGATTAGGCAAATATGAAATTCACTAATCAAATTTTTAGAACCTTAAAATTAGAAATTTTATTGGGCTTTTTGCCACATTTTTCTTTTGCAAAATCAAACGAGTGAAAATAATAAGTTAAAGCTTTTAGTGGCCAACATTATGAACCTTGTTATTGTAACTTTTGTATTTTTTTACTCTTTTGTTTTTTGGCCAGCTGGTTTGAAACATCCTTGCTAAAGAAATATGCTGATGGTTGTCCCACAGCAATAGAATAGCACTTCCTATACCTTTGTTACGTCATTGGCTTGTTGCAGAAACTGGAATAAGACTCGTCCGACTTCCTCTCAGTTGGGTGCATGTTCGCTGTTTGCTCGCTGTGAAAGCTGAACTCTATTATTAAAGGTGTTTCATCTTCGCTTCACACATTTTTCCCTCCACACTGTCGTCTTAAAGCATTTTCCTTCCTGTCTTTTTGCCATTTATGAGAAACCTTTCAAGAAAGGATGAATAAAAGCGCTGTCCACGGGAGGGACGCATGCTTTCACCCCGGCACTAGAACGTAGCGAGGCTCTCTGTTCTGAAAATCATTTTGCTCTGCAAAAGTAGCTCTAAATGAGCAAATCTCAAATTTGATTAAGAATCAATATCATGAGCCTTCTGCCCTGTAGGATAGTCAATTCCCATTTGCATTGCGCCTCTCTCGTCTCTGTGCTCTGGTGGTTCCCCATAAGCAGAAATGTGCTTGTGTTTCTGGATGCTCTGCAGATTTATCAGCGTCATGTGCTTTACCTGCAGGCGATCTGAATTCAAAACATGTTCTCTCCAAGACTGTATGAAGGTTAATGTGATGAAAGGAGGATTAAAGCTGAGTGACTGTTGTGGCTGAACGAGTTTGAGTCTGTATCTTGGCAATGCAGAGAATTTAAATGTGTCCAAGTGATGATTTTTCCTTATAAAAGGAGGAAAACTATCCTTATCAACTCTGCCGTATGCGAAAATATGCCTGCCCTCCTTATTAAGTCATGAATTATCCATAAAGCTTTGGTTCAGTTTCAATATCCACACAATGTTTTCATTATTGCCTGATGTGTAGAATCAAGAAATCACTTAAAGGTAACAGGAAATGGGTTAAAAAATCTGAAACCGTTCAGTTATCGGCTTGTGCAATTAAATGTTAATTGCATTTAAGTTATGCAGCAGGACGATGATCCAAAGCACAGCAGGATCAACAGAATGTGAAGTTTTGGAGTGGCCTAGTCAAAGTCTGGACTTAAATAAGTGAACCTAATTAAGATTCTGTCCTCCAATGGGACAAATAAAGATAATTCTGCAAATAAGTGTGGGATAAAGCTCCTTCAGTGCGATTCTAAAAGATTAATTGCCTGGATAGCAAAACCTGTTATTAGCCTTGGGGGTAATAACTCTGTCAATTTTGAGGTGGTTGTTTTGGATAGTTTGTTTCCCCTCAGTAAAGGAAATCATCATTTGAAAACTACCTTTGTAAGTAGTTGGTTATATTTCCCTGATATCGAAATTACTTTGATTCGAAACTTTTAAGTGCGACAAAAAAAGAAAAACAAACTTGTAAGGTTGGAAATACTTTTTCAAAGTGCGTGCAGGTATTTTGAGAGCGACCTCAAGGCGCTCTCCCAGGCGTCGCAGACCTTTCATTTCATGAAGCCGATCAGAGGAAATGAAAATCAGAAAGAGGCAGCGGCAGCATTGCACGTTTTGGCTCTGGGCTGGTGGACGGTTTCAGCTTCTATTCAGATCCAGTTCACATAAACATGTAATTAGTTACAGCTTCACTTGTGCGCGTACCCTGGCGGCTTTTCCGTCTTTGCTGGAATGCATTATCTCATTTTGAGTGGTACCTGGATACGTATCATCGCCTCAATCACTCGGATTTGTTCGGTTGCAAACTGCTTGATTATCTCCCCCAGTGCTGCTGCTGCTGCTGCATATTCATACTCGGCCTCTTCTCTTTTGCATAAGACCTTTAATTATCTACTCCCTGCTTTAATCTCTAATATTTTCTCACTTGTACGATCACATCATTTCATGGCAAGTGCACAAAATTGAGGGGGAAAAAAAAAGAAAGAAAATCATTTACCATAAGCTTGTTGTGACTTTGTAGAGATTCAGCTGAGCATCTGTAAACTTTAGAATATTGAAAAACATTTTTTTTTTTTTTGCACAAGTCAATATTTGGCACTTAAAACACCCCAGCCCTGTAACACAAGTGTGTGTGTGTCCTACTTCTCTGGAGTTGGCTCATGAGGGATGCCTTACGTAACTCACTTCATCCCATTTTGTCTGCTGTTGCCATGGTGAGTTTAATTTATACAGACGTTAAGAATTAGCCTCCTCTTGTTAACATGAACTGTGGGCTGACGCTGTTTTTGTTTTGTTTTGGAACAGCTCACACTTTGAAATGCACACTGTGGGAATTTTTTACAGGAGTTATAATTGTGAGTTGAGCTGTGCGCAGTTGTTTGAGTTTGAATGAGGAGGGTGAACAGGGGTGGGGGGCTGTCAGCCAAATGTAAGGGTTTGTTTAGCGCGCTAACGTTCGGCGGCAGAGGAAAACGTACAATGATTAATGGGATCATTAGAGGGAATCATTTAGGAGAGCAGCAGGGTTTGTTTACATGCAGGGATTATACACAATGATACTGAAACTGAGCTGCCACCTATTTTGCAAATTTGCAGAACTTCTTCTATAACTCATGAGATTCATATCTCTCTGAAAGCGGAAGACTGGAAGCTTGTTTCATGTCAGAGTTTCTCTCTGAAGGAAACTTTCAGCCCAGTCTCAGGTCTTTTGCAGGTCTTCTTCCAGGATTGCTCTGTGTTTATCATCCCATCAACTCTGACCAGCTTCCATGCTGCAGCTGCCGAAAAGCAACGCCGTAGCATGATGTTGCCACACCCATCTTGTTTTATCTGCAGATTCTCCCACCCGAGCTGTGCATCTCTGCAGTTCTTCCAGAGTTACTGTGCACATCTTGGTTGCTCCTCTGATCAATGATTTCCTTTCCCAGGTTGTCAGTTTAGGTGGATGGCCATGTTCTGGTCAGTTTGCAGCTTTTCCTCTTATTTTCCAGTGATGGATTGAACCTCTGATGGTCAAAGTTTGAGATATTGTTTTGTAACTTAACTTTTCTTTAAACGTCTCCACAACTTCCTCCCTGACCTTTCTGCTGTGATATTTGGTCTTTGTTAGTAATGTTCGCTAACAAATCTCTGAGGTCTTCATAGAACAGCTGGATTTATACAAACAGATGTTCTCCATTTAATGGATTTTATTTTGGGCCATCAAAATAAGGGGTGTGGATACAAATATGGTGCAATTTTTGTAACTTTTCACAAGCATCCACCACTTTGTGCTCCTCTGCCATCTAAAATCTCAACACGTTCAATGAAACTTGTGGTTGTGTTTGATTTTAATATCGAACGCTCCAACGGATTGGAAAACAAACAACTTTTGCTCTGTGGCTCAACATCTTTTAGGAGTGTTGCCTACATGCATCGACTCTGGTGACAGAATTAAACAAGCCTCACGTGACTTGAGCAAAAAGCCCCGAGCTTGAATTTAACTGCTAAGCCAGAAACGGTGCATAAAGCTGAAAGCATTTTACAGCTGTTCATGCTAGGGTGCAAATAATCAGACAAATTATTTGAAGAGCCTGAAGTCTGCGGTTGTTTTTGTGGTGATGCATAATAGCAGAAAGTCTGCATTGCTCTCACTGTCACCCGTCAGGAAATGACACAATGTGATGCTGAGCAGGGTGATGAGGGAAATAAGGAGATGAGGAATAATTTAATAAAGTCCAAGAGGAAGAAGTGAGTCACACTGTCTCTAGGAGAATTTAGGACTAATATCTGAGTCGCCTCCATGCTTCTTAAAAAACATGAATGGAGTGTCGTTTTTAAAGCCGTCTACAGAATTTAAAAACTCTGCTTGTTGTTGATTGAAGGCGATCCTGGCTACTCTGTAATTAATCAAAACACTTCAAATAAATTACGTTTATGTAGCATAACTTAGTAATAGGTGTTATTCGAAGGCACTTTACAAGAAAAACCGATCCAGATGTAAAGCGCATTCAATCCAAATATATACTAAACGCTTAACGATTAAACAGATTTGTTAAGAACACGGGTATGAAAGTATTTTTTCGACACATTGATCCTGAGCTCTCCTTTCGTATTCGGGTGTCTTTTTGATCACTCTCTATAAAAGATCAATGGCTTCCCATTCATCTCCTCATACCCGCAGGCCCTTTATTGACTCTAATATACTTATCCTGCATGTTCGTCACCCTCTGAGCTCAGCGTCCGCAAGTACTGACACAGCTAAGTAACGGTCAAGGGTAAGACTAATACATTACTACTTATTGGTCCTGCAACAGATTCCCTGCTCTGCGCCGCCTCTTCCCATTTACTAATTACGTATTTGTCATATGGTGACCCCCACCAAATGGACCTCAGCATACTGATCAGTTTAATGCTTAGATATAGAAAGAAAGCCTTAAAAAGCCTGAAAAGCAAATGTATATGTTGAAAGGCGGCTGCATTTAGCATTGTTGATAAACCCCAATACGGTCCATCTGGCTTTTAAAGATGAAAACAAAGTGTAAGGGTTTTTACTGACTCAAAATGAGGTAATGAGTGACAAAAAATCTTTATTCATCCTGAAACATTGATTAGAAATGTGGCGTTTCCTTTGGTCACAGTTTGAAAGTGTAACTTTAGAAGCTTGTAGGTGATTTGGTGTATAGTCACGTGATTTATCAAGTGAAGGAGTCGGTCAGGAGAGCTGAATAAAAGTTTTCTGACTCTAATTTTTTAATATTCTGCCAATAAACTAATAATAACAAGGGAATTATGAATATTAAAAGATCAAAAGTGTATAATTGGTCACAAACTAAATCCACCAGTTCCTTATTTGCAGCCTCTTGATACCAAACATTTCTCCCTGGTCCCGAGATGCAAACATTTGTTTTGTCTGCTTGTTTGCCACTTGTATAAACTTCCTTTGCTTTTATAGATGTGGGAATTGTGCTTAAACCACAGACATGGTGAGCATATTTAAAGAACAGATGTTATCCCTGCTTCTGAGGGGAAAGATGATTATCTTTTTATAAAGTGGGCGAGTTCCTGGAAATGCACGTAGGCCAAACAAAGCCTCCACCTTACACTTAGACGCAGGTTTTTCCTGTGGGAAAAAAAACAAATCTTCCTCAAGTGTAAGGTGTGTGAGGAAGCATTGCTTTTTTTATACATATATATGTATATATATCCTCCCCAAAAAATAAGAAACTCAAACACATCGCGCGTACCATTTGGGAACATCAGTATTTATAAAATACCACCTTTCCTTCTTTTGCTTCCTATAAACACAGGAAATGGAAAGGAAACAAGGAGAGTGTTCTGAAGAGTGTCCATCATGTTCTGCTGTTAGCCAGAGAGCATTAGGTAACAAGATGAGCTATCATTTCCCACTCGCTGCTCTTATTTTAGACTATACTGAGTCAGAAAGTCAGGGAAATAAACGCAGGGCGCAGAAAAACACTGAAATGGGCCCAAATGGTGGTTTGGGCCTGGTGTTATTGCAATATTAGGGGTTAAACAGTTTGTGGAAAAGTATTTGCCCTCTTTACAGATGTCTGCAGTTTTTGCTTTTTCATCACACTTGAACGTGTCAGTTCATAAAAAAAAAAAAAAAAAAAAAAAAAAACGCTATCCAAGCTAACCTGGCCTTATGTGAAAAAAAATAATGGCTAACTTTTGGTAAGTCAGCTTTGGGTTCAGCTTAAAAACCTGGAACAGGAGTGAATCTTCCTGACCAGCCTACCAAATTACCCAGAGCTCGTAGCACAACATCTAAAGCACTGTGGACCCGAGTTAAGGTCGGTGTTTATGTTTTAACAAGAATCAAAAATGGCGTCCATTAGAGAGATCAAAGTTGAAAAACATTTGTAAATAAACCACGATATTCACCAAGACTTTTGGTTGAATATTTTGTGGACTGCAGACACTAAAGTGGAACTTTTGACAAGTATTATCTGACTTAAAAAAAAAAAAAAGAACATCTCACTGACGTAGAAACATTGTGGTAGTGTTAAGTGTCTTGGGTCGTCTTATTGTTTCAGCTTTTGGACCCTTGATGGAACCTTGAATTATACAATCAAGCAAAAAGTCCTGAAGAATGTTTGTGACCATTGAACTCAAGAAAATATGGGTTTCCTGTAGGACAATGGTCCAAATCAGAACAGCAAGTCCAGCTTTTAATGCCTTAAAAGGGCAAAAGAATCGAGGTTTTGGAGCGGTCTGGTTTTAAATCCACCATGTCTTAAATAGTCGCCTCATTCACTGAGACTGAATTTCTACGAAGAAGAAGAGGTCAAGATTTCTACACAAGAGATGTTACTTTTTGTCATTGGTTTCCTCATTAATTGAAATCATTTGAATGAAATTGCAAAAGCAGAAAATCTGAAAGGGGGCAGATACTTTTCTAAAAGTCCTTTGAATATGATATTGATGTGCAAAGTGTAGTTTTTAATTAATCCCTAGCAAAACAAGATGTGATTGATATTAAATTTTGCACAACGGTACCGATGATAATGGTTTATCCCGAACCTTGCGACTAAAAATATCAAATTATTTGTCTGCCAAACTGAATAAAATCCACTATTGGGTAAAACTCTTCCTACAGTCCTTGGTTCACGACGGTTGAACTGAAGCGTCACGGCCGCTGAGGTCCTCTGTGTTTCAGGAGATCCTGCTGCTATTATTAGCCATTGTTAGCTTTTTGTCCTACAACTTCAAATCGGCTCGTGTTTCTTTGGTGTCCAGTCTTTGTGTTTCACTCTGTCTGGCGCTCAGACTCAATGTGACGATATCAGGTGGACGGCTCAATCAGTTATAGTGCCAATAGGATGGTGTACCAGTAGTGTGTGTGTGTGTGTGTGTGTGTGTGTGTGTGTGTGTGTGTGTGTTTGCTTGCATTTGCATGATAACGCAGGCCTCACCCTGCCCCCCACATGGCTCTTGTCTGTCTTGTCTGGGACATAAAGAGAAGCAGGAGAAAGCAGGGTTTGTTTTTTCAGGCTGGGGTGATACAACCAGCCTGAAAAAAAAAAATCCAGTATTTTTCCTGTGCCTCCATGTTTGCAAAGTTGTTTAACTGGAAACTCTGGGATGATTTATGTAGTCTGTGTCAGGACAAAGAGCTGACTCGGGATTCTTTGGTATGGTTGCAGGGTCTAATCAGATTTGATGAATTTCTCTCTTTCTCTTGCTCTCTCTCTCTCTCTGCGACTCTTATCTCCCAGCTCTGGACTGAAATGACTCACGCAAAATGTTTGCAGCTCTCACCCCATCGACACTGGAATCATTACGTATTATTTGGTGGTTAGATTTACTCTCACTTTGTGACTTGCTTAGTTTTCTCTCTGTAGATTTAAGTGGGGATTTTTTTCAGTCTCAATAAATCTAAACATTCGAACTGCTCTAATTTACGTCATGAACTTAAATAAACCCCCTCGTAGCACAGTTATAATGATCGTTTTGCAGATTATCTCGCCACGGTCTGGTAGTCATGTGCTTCCTCTTTCCAAAGCAAAGCGCCTTGTCGTTACGTTTGAACTGAAATATTGCTGTCATTGAACCAGGCTATCTTAGGGCACGGTTTCAAACATGTGACAGCTTTGGTCTTGCTTTACTTCCTCAGAAGCAGAAGAACCATCTGAAGCTGCTCTTATGGCTCTGCTGATGTTTAAGTTTTAAATAAAGACTGTAAAATGTCAGCTTCTAGGAAAAGTATGCACAGAATATGTTTAGATTTCATTATGTTACAACAAAATTGCTGTGCAATTAGAGATGCAAACATGCATAGGAACATGGCTGCATTTTGTCTCGGCTCGTTGGAGCAGGGATGCATCTGAAAGTTTCAGGACAAGATAGTGGTGTGAAATAACACAACATTAAAAATACTTGAGGGGTGTGAACACTCTTGAAAGGCTCTGCAGTCGTCATTGTTTCTGTTTCTTGGAGTTGTTTTTGTGCCCATAGCAAACCAGAGAAGTTGACCTGCTCCCATTCTGGACTTCATCTGGATTTTACAACATCCACCTGCACAACAGTTTAGACGTTAAAAGTCATTTCTCTCCAGCTGAAGCTGTGATCTGGTTGTCTCAGCAGACCCATAGTCTCTCTGGGCACCTGATCTTTGCCACATCATTATCTGACGGCTATATTTGGATGCTTCGCCGTCTATTTTCAGCTCGCTCTCCGAGAGCCCACGTCAGTCACGCTGCTTTCTTCTCCCTTACGGAAAAAGAAAGGAAAAGAATTGAAATCTGCTGCTGGTAAATATAGACACAGTGATAAAAGGTGCTTCAACTCCAAAAAGGTACTGATTAGATAATCTTTTTGCAGAGATGATTGGACTGTCAAACCAAAGGAAAAAATGTCTTTAGAAATACTTTGTGAACAAATGTCAGTCTGGTGAGCTGCACATTGTCTTTTAGCTCAGATATAAACTACCTGCACAGCTGATGAAAAGCAACTGGAGGTTTTAGGCTGTGAAACCTGCCTGAGGCGCAACAGTAACAGCTGACGTTTGTTTGCATCAACGTGGTGACGGAGATCTAAAGAAGGCCGAGGCGTGTTGGGACAGGCGCTGAATGCTGCTCGTCCACATGGAGAGCGTCACCGACGGCGCCTAATCCGGTGCTGCGCTGCACAATGCTCACTTCACTCTGGTTATCTTCAGGATTCCTCCTTAGTCTGGACAAATATGGAAAAGCACAGAATACCGTTTCACTATTTTCCAGGTCGGGGAAAGTATGGAATCAAATAAGAAGGGAGGAGAAATGTTTGCATTTCCAGCCAGACTTGTCCTTCTTTCTTTGCGTCCTGCTTCCTGCCCTGTGTCCTTCCTTTCCTCTCTCCATCCCTTGTATCCTTCCATCCTTACAAGTTTTTTTGGTTTTTGAAGCCTGTCAGCCTACAAATATCGCCATAAAATTCAAAGTTGGCATTTCATACTTGACAGTAAAGTTGATTCTGGAAAAGTCTGGATTTCTTTTTAAACTCCGTGTCTTTGTCTGCCGCAGGAGTGTCTTCGCGCGTCCCGGAGATCATGGCGGCCGGCACCCACTCCCCTGGAGGGCCCAATGGGATCATACGGAGCCAGTCGTTCGCTGGATTCAGCACGTTGCAGGAGCGGCGCTCTCGGTAAGTAAACACCCACGAAAACCCACCATATGAGCATTTAAAATAAAAAATAAAAAATTGAAATAAACTAATATGCATGTATGTCAGGGGTTAGCTAGTTTAGATACATTTGCAGTGTTAGATTTACATCCATTTAATTGTATTTCTTTTTTTTTTTTTTTTTTTTTGAAAATATCTTTTTTTTGACAAAAAACCTATTTAAATATGTTTTTTTTTTTTT
>NW_015112799.1:287811-306712 GCF_001443285.1 Poecilia latipinna | reverse complement strand
AGCTAGTTTAGATACATTTGCAGTGTTAGATTTACATCCATTTAATTGTATTTGTTTTTTTTTTGCTCAGAAAATATCTCTTTTTGGACACAAACCTAATTTAAATAGGTTCTTATTATTTTAATCTGCCTTTGAGCATTAGCCTCTTCTTTACTAAACTCTATATTAGATAGAACAGGGAATGATAATGCATTCAGATTTTAAATATATGACAATTAAACTATTTTAACCTTAAGATAGAAATATTGTCACCAAGTCATTTCTGATTGCAGTTTTGAACACGTTAAAACTAATAGAAAAATACATATGCTGTGTAGTTCTACGTTACTCTGGAGGTTGCCGTCTAAAATTTTGTTGATGTTATTTTTGCCCATTATGTTTAAAAGGTAATTACGTGTTTGGTCAACTTTAGCTGTTTTAAATATGCATGCAAACATAAATATAGCCAAGATAATCATGGACAGCAGAGAAAACCTTATTTTTTAGCACGACTGATGATGATTATTGCTACTTTACCAAAGTGTAAGATTTTATTAATTGTTAATTAAAAAGATTAGAACAAGAAATGCTATAAGTGAATGTTTAAAATGATTTTTGGAGTCGCAAGGTTTTCCTGCATGCTGCATTTTTTAAATATTGTGTGTATTGCGAGGAAAACTCCTCCTGGCTTTACTACTAATATCAATAATTCTAACTGTCTTACAAACAACTTAAAGTGCTGTTTTTCAAGGATGTACTTCCTGGACTACTAATTACTGGTTTATCCCAGCCAAACCTGACGTACTGCTCCCACTCATGGTATTTTCAGCTGGCTGCGTGTTTCTTAAGCCTTGTAACGTGTGCAGATGCAAAAAGGGGGTAAATCTAAGGGCACAAGTCTGTTTGCAATTCTGTGTCTACGTGCATCACCAAGGCTCATTAGAGGAGAAGAATAGCGCTCAAGAATAGCATCAAACCTGCCAAGGGAGACGGCTGCCACAGTGGGAGAAGACGAGAAGTGTCAGTAATCTGTATAAAACAGTCATTTCGCTGCGCTGACATCACTTCTGAATGATCGCTGCGTTGAGAAGTCGCAGAGCTGCTTCTGTCATTAATGCTTCTCAAATGGGGAAATATTATTACTTTGCGTTTGTGATCCTGATTTAAATGCAAAGACAATTCAAGCTGCTACTTCACAGAAGTGGACATTAAGGCCAAGTTAATATGCTGTTTTTATTTTTTGTAGCTTGGAAACAGATGTTCGGAGACGTTAAGAGGGGCTTTTGCTGCAGTCAGTTTTGTGTGTTAAAGGCTTTTAGAGTTTTGCAGCACTGACCCTGACGGATCACCGACTGTCTGGACAGCGTGGATCATGGTGGAAAAACAAACACGACAGACTTTCACTGATGCTTCTCTTCAGCCTGAAGCTGGAAGTTTAATCAATGGTCACATGTTCATCCTAAAACATTTCCTGTAAACAGAGCTAACGAGATGAGATAATTAAAAAAAAGGAAGAAAACCACACCTCAGGAAGATGCTTCTCTAAAAATGATGCTTATTTCAGAATATGTCTCTCAAACTAAACTGCTCTCATGTTGTCACCTTCCTAAAATAATGGTTTAAAAATATTTCCACAAAGTGATTCTTTTTCTTAAATCATTTTCTGGAAAAAAAAATAGGTTGTGACTTTGGTTTTTTTTTTTTGTTGTTGTTTTTTGGCAAAATTTACTTTCGGGGAAAAAAAATGACATTGTCATTATTTTAGGAAGGTGATGATATATTAACTACAGTTTTACAGGAAACTATTTAAGTTTCCTGAAATTAGGCTCAAAATGTCCCGGAGCTTTTTATTTGTTCTGGAAAAGTTTAAAAGGTCGGATAATTACAGTGAAGGACTTAAAAAAAAAAAAAAAAAAAAGGGGTATTTAAAAAAATTTTACGCCCCCTATCCAGTTGCATTAAAGTTGTATTTGTACATCCTTCCTTCCAAATATGAGACTGGAAAAGTCTCATTTTTGTTCGTTCCTGACATCTTTGCAAAACATTCAAGCGACCCACAGGGTTGCTACAGTTATCACATCAATAGGCTTTTAAGGATGATGTTTTTGACTCCTCCTTCTAGAGATAAAGCACATTCACACTTCCATCCCGGATTTCTCTTTAACAATCTTCTTTTTCGGTGCTTACTTGTCTTCAGCTGTCCTGGTCCTGCTGAGAGAACCCATTTAGAAATGCCCCTGCTCTCTTTTCTCTCTGATCAGACAGTGAATGGTATGGTATTTGTTGGAATGACTCAAGTGTGTGGGCGACTTGCAGCGACAGACGAGTTACACTCTGATAACGAGGGACGTGGAAGGCTGCAGAGATACGGCCTCTGATGCCGCTGCAGCGCGTCACAGTCTGTACGAGTGGCTCTGTTGCTGCTAACGGACTTCTCATGCGTGATACGTGATCACGCTTTGCAGGCATTCATGCATGCTTGCATCCTACAGACGTTGCACTTTTTGTGCAGGGGCGCAAAATCAAATGTATTAGTTGGCATAGAAATTGTGGCATGTGTGCATATGCGTGCTCCTGAGCGTGTCTCCGTCAAGAAGCATTTTTGCACTGCAGCTCATCTGACCCCAAGGCTAAACAGCAGTTTGATTCAGTGTTGCCCTACATTTGTGGCAGCGCCATGTGAACTTCCACTCGCACGTTTCAACTCGTCCGGCTCTGGAATCGGTTGCTTTCGTGTCCCTAAGACGATCGTTTGGTCGAAGGAAAGAATGCAGCTTGCTAAATCTGAGATGCTTTTAAAAACCACGAATGGGGCAAAAATGAGAGTGACGTAAAAAGAATTGTTGGGAGAACAAAAAAAAAAGTGTGGCAGCTCTTTGGTCTCTAAACACGCGCTCCTTATTAACGCAAAAATAATTTGGGGTAAAAGGAGATTGAGTTCAGTCTGCAGTGTTTTTTTTTTGTTATATGAACTTTTGGAACTAACTAATAAAAAACATCAAACAAAACTGTGGATTGACGTTTCCACTTTATTAAATAACAGAATTGTTTGACTGTTTTGTTATTATTATTATTTTAAATGAACCTGAATTGGCTACTTTTAAAACCGGCGCGATGGATTAAATCACAAGATTTGCTAAAAAAACAAAATGACACAAAAGATGGAAGGATGTGGAACTTTCTTTAATTTGAAATACTTGATTATCACGTTGCATTGAACAATGGGCGTTGCTCAAGTGGGAACAAGGCTGAGCTGCAAGTGGGTCAATTTTATTACAGCAGATGAAGATACAGAAGATGCGTGGAGAAATGCCTGCTGTTTAGTGTGGCAGGAGATTTGTAATGCTGTGGGCCATGGAAACCTTATTGGATGTCACCATAAACTACTTTAAATGTCAGGAGATTTTATGTACAAATAGAATGGGTCTAAATGCTCTTATTGTACTTTTTAAAAAAATATAAATATCTAATTCCTTAAATAAATTCACAAGTATCCCGGTAATTGTAATGATATAATTTAAATGACTATTTTTTTCATTTCCTTCAACACCCGACTTGTGCTTAGCTGTACCAGAAGTGTTGTCTTCTTCTTCTTTTTGAATCAGTTGTTGGTTTCTTTGTGAGCCGCCGCCGGGGAGGAGACGGATGAACAGTCGAGTCTCACAGATTGCTCTGAGCTTTATTGGCTCCGTTTTGTAACTTTGCTCTGGAGCAAGATAAACGGCGGCCTTTCTGAGGTCAGTTAAAAGTAGCGGGGGCTCAGAGAGGCCGTGTCCGCATGACTTCCCAGATAGGCACACATACGTGCCATTTCGCACACGCTTCCTGGGAGGTGGTCCGGGCTCCTTAGGTGAAGATGTGATTTGTTAACGTGTTTAACAAGAGAGTCGCAGTGTTACGTATTCTTTTTCTGCAAAAAGGAAAAAGTTTCAGATTACCAAACAGATTTTAGTACCAGATGGAGATCATCAAATGTAATACAGAATATGTTTGGAATGATTATATCATTTATTGATTAAAAAAACCCCTTGATATATGACGAAAACTAACTGTCAACCTCTTTAAATCATTAACTTATGATAACTTTTCAAATGTTTGGTAAAAATTAGTTTAATTTCCACAGCCACTCCCAGGCATATTAAAATCCATTAAAAAAAAATAAAATAAAATACAAGAAAAGATGAGAAACAAAGTTTTCATCAGTATGGAAAGGAAATGAGGAACCTTCTCCTTATGGGTCCCACCTGCCAAACTGGATCAAATAATGCCCCACCACAACATCCAGGAGGTCAAAAGGAACCGAGAACAATATCTAAAGCAGGACAGGCATCTCTAAAGGTTAAGGTCAGAGTTCAAATTCAAAAAGAAGGAAAGAGACTCTGCAAAAAATGCTTGTTGGGAGAGTTTCGAGGTGAAAACCAGTACTGACTAATAAGAGATAATCAAATCTCCACGTAAAGACCCAATTCACATGAGACAAAACAACATCTTACTGATGACTGGACTGATGAGACAAAAAGTTTTGAACTCTGACACCTCTACCATGAAGACTGTCCAGCCATCAGCTTGTGGCGGCCATGATCCAAGGCCATACCTGCATGTCTTTCTCTGAAGTGCACCGAAAGGGGCCCTGCAGAGTTTGAACTGGATTGAGACGCTGTGGCACGACTATAAATAGACTGTTCATGCTTTAAACCCTCCAGTGTGGCTGGATTAAAACAATTCTTCCAAGAAAAGTGGACCAATTACCTTTTATAGAGATGTAAAAGACTCGCGGCCAGCCACCACAAACGCTACATGACAACTGTTGACGCCAAGGGTGGCACAACCAGCATTAAAGTTTGCTGTTGTTTTTTTTTTTTTTTTTCACGTAGGTAAAGCCATGTTTGGATCATTTCTCTGACTAAGTGAAACCATCATTTGTAAACTGTTTTTGTTGTATTTACTCAGGTTATCCTCAGTAAATGGTAAGAAATATGCAAGTGTCTAATCCGAATGCCTTTTCTCGACACTATTCACACCAGTTCTGGTTTGGAGTTTGTCAAAGTCATTGACCCGGTGGAATATAAAATCCTCATCCGTCTTTCTGCGTCTGCAGCTGTAACTCGTTCATTGGGAACTCCGCGGTGCCGAAGAAGCCTCAGTCGAAGCCCAAGAAGCCCCACCTATCTGGCCAAAAAGGCAGCAGCAGCTCCAGGGAGCCGCAGCCCAAACGACTGGAGGAGGTCTACACGGCTCTCAAACAAGGCTTGGAGTGAGTAACTCACACTCTCGTGTTCATCCAGTCATCGTCGTTAACATTCCCACCTGGGAGCGAGTTTAGACTGATCTCATAAATGTTTAAGTTTAAGAGATTTGCTATTTCCTTTGAGTGATCCGTGAAGATTTTTATCAAACGTTTTCTTTACCTGCTGCTCAGTGAATATCTTGAAGTTCATCAGACGGAGCTGGATAAACTCACATCTCTGATGAAAGACATGAAGAGGAACTCTCGCCTGGTGAGATGCATGAGAACACGTCAATGTGGTTTAACACTGCGCATGCAAATATTAGGTTTAAGCAACATAAACATTTATATTTTATTACTTTTCCTAACTTTCTGTGTTGTTATTCTCCAGGGAGTGCTGTATGATCTCGACAAGGTAAGCCAATGGAGGTTGCGTTGAAAAACACAGAGACGTTTTTGCATCAAAATGCCATGCGCTGCCGCATTGTTGTTGTAGTGAAGCTGGCTTTCTGTGTCTTCCTGCAGCAAATCAAAAGCATTGAGAGGTACATGAGGCGCCTCGAGTTTCACATCAGCAAGGTAAGGATTGCTGAGGTCCCAGTGGGTTCTTATTATTTTAGGGCCCTTTGTACCTTAAAAATGTTTTAACAGTTCTGACCTGAATCTTTCATACAAGCTTTTTTTCCCCCTTATTGTTTTTTCCCCCTTGTACCCAGATATTCATAAAAACAGAAAATGTAAAAGGAGTAGAGGTTTCATGCCTTTTGCATATTACAGGCATTTCAATCTCTCCAAATAATGTAGCTAACATAATTCTTCAGGTTTGCTTCTTATTTGTGTAAAGGATATGTTTTATTTAAGTGCAGCTATTTCTGTATGTTATCCGCCAAGAACTTTGGTCAAAATCTGTTGTTTTTATAGGGGGTTATTATGTAAAATCGACTTTCTGTGCGTTATATCTCACATAGTGCCATTTTATAGCACAATCAACTAACCATGTTACATTCAGCAGTTATAAAATTTCTCTATATATCGAGCTTAAAATGTTTATGTACATTTTAAGCTATTAAGAAGCTATTTCTGACACTTTTTAAAGATTGGGCAGAAAATTTCGATCAGTGCACCCTACTGACCAAAGTGAACGTCCGATGGGTTCTGCTCTTGAGTTCTCGTGAAGCATGTACAAATTTGTTCCTGTTTTTGCCACCTGTCTCATTTCTCTGATCTTACAAGAGCAGCTTCCAATGACAAACGAAAAAGACAAACTCTACTTTCCATATTTTCTAAAATGTGAAAGTGTTTATTAGGTATTGTGATATGTCTGCCCTTTAATACCGTATTTTTCAGCCGCTACTTTTTCCCCACGTTTTGAACCATGCGGCTTACAGCCCGGTGCGGTTTTTCTGTGGATTTTTCGTCAACCACCAGGGGGCGCTTTAGCAGAAAGTGAATCATTGGAAGTCAAAATTGGAAATCAAAGAAGAAAGCGCTAATTTTCATTTACAACAAGCACATGCTAGCAGCAGGCACGACGGAGAAATGTTTTCAAACTCGTTCCCCCTCATCATGGAAACAACACGAAGAAGTTCATATGATGCAGCTTTTAATTTGAAGGTTATCGATCTGACAGTACAGATCGGTAGCCGCTACCTGGCGTGAACGAATCCATGGTTCAGCGTTGGAGATGGAGGACTGCGTCCTTAATAGCTGATTTATTAAGGCTTAATATGTACGTTTCCAGGTTTTTTTTTGTTTTGTTTTGTTTTGTGTTTTTTGTTTTTTGTTTTTTTGTAATTTGTAGGAGGGGATTAGAGTGAGGTGCGCTCAATAGTCAGGAAAATACGGTAGCTTAAATGTATTCTATTTTTTTTTTTTTTTTTTATTAGACCAAAAGCCATGAGAGCTCTCTTTTTATATTATTTATTTATTTTTGTTCCTGTTTGGATAATAAGTTTAGGTTCCCTGCTGTTCTAATGCTTACGACAAGAAAAAGAAAACGTTTTTCCCCTTTTATACCTTTTGTTGTAGTCTCCTCACAGGCTCCCAGTTGGGGTCCGTAATCTCCAGCATTTTTTTTTTGTAGGTCCTACAAGCTTGCAAGTCTCTTTGACTGTTCTTCCACATCCTCTGTTGTAGTCCAACATAGCTTGCTGGGCATCAAATCAGACCTGACAGCAGGTTATCAGAGCACACGCGTCAAAACAACTGCACAGATCCGACTGTAACTATGGTTACCTTCAAGACGGCCTTTGAAGTCAAATTGGGAATTCAAGGAAGCCATCTACCTGGAATGTTAACCCTCTGTAGCCATACGCAAGATTTAGGACAATGAACTGCTTTAGTCCCGTGGAACGGGACTAAAGCAGTGAAAGAGATTGTGTTTTGAACTGATTTGTAATGCAAAGCTTTTCCTTTTTTTCGAGGACAGGAAGGAGTAATGAATTTGGATTAGGTGTGACTGAGGAGGTTTTTAAATGCGGGAAAAGGAACATGAAAAAAATATGTCAGTCGCGTCATACTAGGCCACGTCTCTGAAGTCATAAAGTATTTCTGCACTGAGCTTTTCTTTGACACCGGTGACAAACAAAACGTAGCGATGTTTCCTCCGCGTTATGAAGATGTCACGGGATGGTGTTGAGCAACCAAAGACTCAGACTTTCAGCTTGAAATCCAGCTTCATTTTGATGCCCTCTCTGTTCTTGCTGACTCAGAACAGAAATAGATTTAAGCGTAGCTGCAAATATTTGGAGAAGCAAAGGATTGTCTGATTTACCTTGTCATGCAGGTTTGAAGCCTCCAGTCTCTCTCTATCAGGTTAAATTTAGCTCCGACTGTTTTTCTGTTTTGCTCGCAGGTGTAATATTAGCATCATGTTCACTGATGTTTTCTGCAGTCTCATTACTGACTCTGGATTGTTTGTAAAAGCTTCACAAACTTTTCTTCCTTTCCTTGAAATTACTTTTCTGTGGTTCCTATTTTCTGGAACAGAAATCACTATTAGAAAAATAAAAATAAAATGCACAGTTTATATTCTGTCAAGAAAGTGTATACAAAATACAGTTTTGGCAAGGATATGTAAAGCAGAGCTATACAAAGACCTGCTTAGTTGACTATCTGAAAGAAAGTGCTTCAGCTGGTCATGAATGGAAGATTTGTGATACATTTTTAAGATGAAAAACTGAAAAACAAGAGGCATATGTTTTTGTAATTTTTTTTTTTTTTTAAACATAAATTTTTTTATTCCATTTCGTACTTGCACAGGGTGACGTATACCGAAGAGATAACAGCAGCAGCATCAGAGATGCCGTTAGATTTATGTTGCTTTTGGATAATCACTGGATTTACGATTCAAAATGAGACGCGAGCTCCAGAGCACCGGCACGTGCCATTTTCTCTCGTCTCCGAAAAACATATCTGTTCATCTCTGCTGCAGCTGGGAGCTCAGGTGTGAACGTGTTTAAGCCCAGACTCGGCCGCGTCTCTTTGTGCCGAACAGCTGCCACGAGGGACAACTTAACAATCGTCGATCAGCGGGGTTGTTAGTTTGCGAGTCACATCAGCCCGCGCTTTTGTTCCCCGCGTCACCTGCAGATGTCTGCGCTGTAATTGGCACGCATGGAGGAGGCAGGTGGCACAACACAACCAACCTCTATGATGTCCTGCATGGGACGAAGTCTGTAGCCACTGGTTGGGTTAGTGTGTGTGTGGGGAGCGGTATCAGCAGGGCATCATTAAAAAGATGAGTGACGCAGACTGAAGGTGAGCAGAGCAGCTGCCAGGCACCATCTCCCTTTCCGAGGGCGGGCGTGTTTTGGTACTAACCACATGCCAAATTCAACCCAGGATGAGTGTGAATACTTTGCATGTGATTATTTTTAATAAAGGGCATTTACTGCTGCCTCCTCTACCGCCATCTTGATTGTTAGTCTGTAAACACACACACACACACACACAGCTCCCCAGAGAGGGTCCGGGTGTTTGGTGGGGCCTGCAGCTTTTTAATCTGCTTATAATCACTTGCTCCTGGGCATGAAATGTAGGTGGGTGTGCGCCATTATCCAGCAATTCTCGATAATGTCCACGTCTTAAGAGGATTTTTAGCAAAATCCCGTAGATTCTGTTAAAATTACACAGTCTATTTGGATATTATTAGGCTCAAATACAATCCTGTAAAATTCCCAGTGAAACTTAATTGGTCGACAGCATAAGAACATTGCTTAACAAATATTTAGTCTGCTTCTCACAAGGACCAAAATTGATTCCCTAGTAAAGATGTTCCCAAAACTCTCAGCTGGTTCTCCAAGCTCGCTGGGGTTTTTTTCCCCCTCCAGCACTCTGAGCTGTAATTAAAACACTTCAAAAGAGAACTGATTTTAGCATATATTTAGATTTAATCTATCTTAATAACCACTTACCAGATGTGCTGGCCAAGAGCCAAAACAGAAAGGATTTTTTTTTTTCATTGAATGACCCTTTAAGGTTGTACAACTACTGAGCTTTGCAGATAAGTGAATTTGTATTGCATGAACTTGTTCTACATTCTGGCATGTCATAATTGAAAACTTATTTGATAGGCCAACACAAAGTAGTATATAGCTGCTCAACTGATGGCTGTTCTTATGGCAGATTCTCCCACCTGAGCGGTGGATCTCTGCAGCTCATCCAGAGCTACCATGGGACTCTTGGCTGCTTCTCCAATTAATGCTTTCCTATATCTGGCCTGTCAGTTTAGGTGAATATCTATGTAGGTTTCCAGTTATGTCACTCTTTATATTTTATCCACAATTTATCTCTAAAAAAAAAAAAAAATCCCTGAGCTCTTCACAGCACCTCGGTACTTGAGTTGATATTGCGGTTTTTTCTCTGTTTGCCAAGTAGATGTCTGAAGTTGTTGCGCTGAAATTTATTTAAGGACATCGGCGTAAAGGAGCCCCTTTAATGCATGACACACTTTTCCGATTCAAGGGTTCTTATATTTTGAAGAACCATATTTCATTTTTCACTCGTTCGTCTCACTTCACTATTATTTACCACTTTTTGTTGGTTTACCACATAAAATCCCAATAAAATGCATTATGGTTTGTTGCAACAAAAGCACTGTATTTAACTGTTTGTTTTTTTCTTATTGCTTCACTTTAATGATTCTGGTTAAATCTACTCAATCCTAATGTTTTCTGTTAATGCAAATCCCTGTACGACTAATGAGACCAAATCTTGAATGCCTCTTCAGGACCCTCCTTATAAGCGAGCGAGGTGCATCTGATCCTGTGTGCCTGTGTTTGTCTTGTTTGGAGAGGAGAATCTGTACTGCTGTCTGTCAGAATGGGCTGGAAACGAGACATGTTGGATTTTGAGCCATCTGTCTGTGTCGCGGTTCTCTCTCTGTTTGTATTTTTTCCTTTCATGTTTCTTCTTTCTCTGGGGTCCAATGTGCCCAAGGCAGAGCAATATGCTGATGGACGGCCTCTGGAAGAAGGCTTGGCTGACCTTCACAAGTACATGTCCTCGAAGGCAGCGAGCGGCCGCTGTAATTGGGGACAAAAATTAGCTTCGTTATCCAACAATGATAGGATAATGGCTATTAATCAGCTCTGATTTGTTAGAGCCCATTTTTCCCAGTTTTCCTCCAAAGAAGCATCACTTTCTCTCAATGAGTAGGAACCTTTTGGTTCCTACACAGGCTGGAAAAGTTTTGAATTTCATTTAAGCATTTTCAAGTTCCAGGTTTTATTTTTACAAAAGTGGTAAAAGAATATGTGTATGAAGATATTTCCCTTCCATCCATCTGGGTGTCAGTTTGTCTGTCCACCTGCCACTTCATCCCTCCATCTATTCATATTTTAATCATGCTCACAACTCAAATATCCACCTTAACTTTATTGTAAAACTTTCTATTCACACTGCATTAATGGCTTTAAAAAGGATTGAAATCATTTGTGGTTTGAAAATTATTATATGTCGGATTCCTGTGTAATTGGGCATGTATCTTGTTTTCTCATTTCTAATCAGGATGAGAATTTTGATTAATCTTTTTCACGACAAATTCCAATTAAGGGTGTTTTTAAAAAAAAAACTGTATTGTAGGAATTACTTCTTTTTTTTACCATTTTCTCCACTGTTCAGTAAATATCAGTAAAATTGAAAATGTGATTAAATGCACATGTACTGTGTGTAGTGTTTTCTCCAAAAGCACAGAACGTTTCTCAACAGAGATATTTGTGTGTGCTACAATGCAGCCACAGAAGTCATAAATAGTTCTTATCGACTCTTGTATAATTATCGCATTAACACCACAAAATATTGTGAAAAACGTAATTCCGTATCGTATCTCCCACCCATGAGGCGCAGCATGACACGCTGAAACATTTCAGATCAACTCCAGCCTCTGGATCTCCTTTACGACGAGTAAACACAGCGTGTGAGGTTAGACGTTGTTCTGAGGCCGGTTCCAGCTGCTGCCGCTTCGCCACATACCACAGACAGACAGGCAGACGGGCTGGGCCCCTGCTCCGGGGCAGGCTGGTGGGCCGCTCGGTTTGAGGTGGAGCTGCTGGGATCGCCGTGGGTGTGAGATTTAAATCTGACATCATCTGACTTGATTTTCAAAACCCATCGAACAGAAACTTTCCAGCGTGAACCTCCGATTGCGTCCTCATCTTAAAAGTCTCTCCGACACACGGTGTTTCATAAATAAATGGCAGCTATTAGGACAAGAGGAGCCAGACTGGCCCGTTCGCTCCAGCATCTCCCTAATGAGTGCCATAAAAAGCACTCAGCATCAATATTTCAGCGCTGGCACCAGTCAGGCAGCTGTATCTCCCTTTGATGAGGTTCACCAGAGGTGTTTTGTTTTGCCGGGCTGCCACTTTGATCATATGTGACTTCAGGAAGGTAAAAAAAAAAAAAACAGAAATTAGAAGTCCAGAAACTGCTTTCAGAATTTGTTACTCGGCACTACTTCAACCTTTGAGTATCTGCTTTGTTTTAATATTTCTAGGCTAGTTGGATTGAGATAACCAGTTAAACTTGCTTCTTTATGTACTTAGCTCTATTTCAACCTTGCATATAAATTGCATTTAATGTTTTGGGGAAATAATGTGAGATTTAGATTTCATATGTGGAAATTGAAGTAAGGGGGAAAAAAAGTATGTTGAGATGACAGAAGATGCTGCGGTATCTAATCTGCATCTCTTCTGAACCCTCGTCATTTTTACCTCGCAGTAAATTATCCGGACGTTGATGGAGATGTTCCTCGTTTCTGTGCTGTTCTGTAGAGCATAAACTCAGGCTGCTTTTGAAACCTGAAATCCTCTCCAGCTGAGCTCTAAGCCCAGTCTGACGGTACCTCAGAAGGGAAGCATCCCACTGTGTCACAGACTGGGGTCCTTAAAGCCTGCGGCTACACATATTCATACCAGCTGCAGACAGTTTACCTTAAGACTCTTCTGGTTTGTGTGTCCTGTCATTTATGGGTTTTGCATACATTTTCCATCCTTCTCTTTGTGTATTTTCCTCCTCCTGTTTAAAATAGAAACTGTATACGACCGTCCGCTTTCTCCTAAATGTTTGTCCTCAGGTGGATGAGCTGTACGAAGCTTTCTGTATCCAGAGCCGCCTGAAGGACGGTGCCATCAGGATGAAGCAGGCCTTCTCCTCCTCTCCCTCCACCAAAGGCACCAAAGAGAGCATCGCAGAGGTCAACCGCCGGTACAAGGAGTACACCGAGGTACTGCAGGAAAACTCTGCAAATATTAGGCTTGTAGATAAACACGGTGGTTTTAGTTACATTAACCTCAAAGCATCTTTTTTTTTTTTTTGCCAACTTTTTTATTACATTACAACAACAAATATTAACGTATTTTAATGGGATGGACCAAAGCTTTAAGTAGAAAATACTTGCGAGATCAACTCCAGCTGTTCGGTAAAGCTTGTTGGAGAACTTTAGCGATCGACATCATCTTGAAGAAACCAGGAGTCAGGTCAAGGAGAAAGTTGTGCAGATGTTTAAAGTAGAATTGGGTTATAAAGCAACACCTCAAGCTCTGAACATTTCAGGCAGAACTGTCCAAGTGATTGGGAAAGTGAGTGGAACTAAATAAGTCTTAAAAACAACCACAGAAATCTTTGAATGACCCCCAGAAAGCACAGAAAAAGACCACTTTAAAAGACTAAGTGACTATCTGGGTTCTTTGAAGCAAAGAGTAGTTGAACCTCTTCACAGATCTGTATTACTGTTTACATCGCGCTAGACAACACCTACAACATATTACAGGGACAACTATTTACCCTCATTCGTAAACACCTCTGCCTTTAAATCCCCCTCAAACACTCACACCTGTGTCCTCACCTGTCCATAAATGCTCAGAGGAGTCCTCCACCGCACTTTGGTGTTGAATCAGTAGATAACTCTTTCCTCTTTCTGTGAATCCTTTTTGTTTGACCTTATTTTATTTTATTTTGTCTAGAACATGAGTGCTTTTGAGAGCGAACTGGAGAATCTGCTTGGGGAGTTTCACATCAAAATGAAAGGTGAGTTCACTCAAAGGAAAAGTACCGTGATAATTTGGATTTCTCTTTTTAATCCTATAAAAATGTTTGCTAATTTGGCCTGAATTTGAAGTTTGTAGTTACATGGATATTTTGGTTACAATTTACCAATTGTCCCATTTTTTCTGTTTTGATAGGATTGGCAGGCTTTGCTAGGCTCTGTCCTGGAGACCAATATGAGGTAAGCATGTTTTCATTTTCTTCTTAATAAAAACCAACCTACTAACATAAGAAATTTGAAAATTCACCAAGTTTAGTTCATGTTCTTAAATTCTTCAGTAATAAGTGAAATACTGCGGCTGAAATATTCTGCTGATTCTGACCAGATCGACTTTATGCTCACAAACGACACCCAGTGGATTTAAAAGCTTAAGCCGTCACACTGCCCTTTCCCCTCAGCTTTGGGTTGTTCCTTTCCCTAAAGTAATAAAGCAGTTGTTTCAAGACCCCGAGGCGAAACATGCTTATGTTTTTGAGGATGAGGAGAAATCCAGTTTTTAAACCTGTTTAGTTCGAGTGATTGTTGCCCAAAATTATCTTTCTTACAAAAGTTGACCCAATTTTGTTTGTGTCATTAGATTCCATGCCATCATCCATATATAGTGCCGCTTCCTGTTTTTGACTCTTTGTTGTGTTTTAAGCTTACTTTGAAAGCCATTTTTCCATCTTCTCTGATATTAGCTGTACTGTGCATCAAATCGGTATTTAAGGGTTTAGCTTTATTCATATGTCAGTGTCAAATCTGCAAAGTCAGATTCTGGTCTGTTTTTGTAGTTTTGATATGTCTTATTTATATAGCGTCTACATTTTTAGTGATTCATAAAATTAAACTTTTACAAGGAGCAGTTATAACTTAGCTCTGAGAGCATATAATATTTATTTCTCACTTTGTTTCTGGGGACAGTCAGATGGCTGTTGCTTATTAACTGAATCTCTTGTATGCTTTACTGCATTCTGCACATGTTTATTATCCCACATTTTCCACAAAAACTCGACAAAACACGATCCCAAAACAAATGAGCGCCCTCTTGTTTTGTCTGACTCGCGGCTCTACACAATACACATCAGGTAACGTCTCAGGGTTGAAATTTATTCTAGAAATGCAGGCTTGCTGTCAGATGGGGGTAAAGGAGAGGAGTCACTTTCAACCTAAGTGAAGCGTATGGAGGCGCTTGAAAAGGTCATTCAAAAGGTTGACCTTTAGATGTGATAGATTGTGGCGGTTTACTTTTCGACACAAAACACTGACAACCGGCGATCAGCAATTATCTAAATATGTTTCGAGAAGCCATTTGAACTTGTCATCTGCTTCCTTAACCCCTGCTGCTATTGGGAAAATTACCACTGTGAAGAAAACGGATGTCGCAAGATGAGCAGTTTCTTAAGCAGACAGTCAAAATTTCAATCAAAGTGGGCGCAAAAAAAAGAAAGAAAATCCCAATCATAAGCAAATAAAAAAGCCAAAGTGAAGGATTAGATTATAGAAGCAATAAAGTGACGAAGATGGCCTGTCTAAGAAAATAGTTTGATTAATGCTGCATGAAGTATATATTTCTAAAAAGATCAGAGGAAAACAGGAAAGTTCAGAGGCCTTTCAAAGTTTGTGCAATGTCCACACCCTTTGTTGAGCAAAAATTACTAAATTCGCTTTACTTGGATTTACTATGCAAACAACTTTACATAATAGTTTCAGTGGAAGCCTTTATGTGCCAAAATAATCCAGCTTGTTATAAAATATAATGTCACAGTGATTGCCAGTGTTGAATAGAAGGATGCTAATAAATATGGACTGAATAATATTTATTCATGCTTCCTGTATTAAAATGATTGAATATCACCACAATGTGGCCTAACGTATTATGCACTGACATGTAGTGAATCCTTGGAGGATGAATTTCTAACACTTTTTATTAAATTACATTAATTAGAGCTGTTTTTGTTTTCTGTGCAGATTCAGTCAGATTTAAAGTTAATTGTATCTTATTTATGCCACATGCTATCATTGTTCAAAGTATATTAACGAGTTTTTGATGTTTTTTCATGTGAAAGCCTGCCAAAGTGTACAAAAGGGGCTGCATAAAACAGCTCGCACAGTTTATACCCCTGTTTTCACTTTGGTTATATTCATAAGGGAATGAAACTTCTCTGTTCTCCAAGTCCTTAAACTTCATTATAGCTGCCAGTCAGAAGTCAGCTAAAGAAGACAATTAAATATTTAGCAGCTACATTGTTGAATATTACATTGAGAAGCTGATAGAGGATTACATTTTGTATTAAGAGAAGATAATATACTGCATCTGAATAGTACTCGGTAATTAGAATAATTTTACGTCAAAGTCTCGCTTCTTTTTGTCCCGTCCGTCAGATTTTCATGCGGTACGGTCGGCAGCGCTGGAAGCTGAAGGGGAGAATCGAAGTGAACTCCAGGCAAAGCTGGGACGGAGACGAGATGGTCTTCATGCCCCTCATCTCCGATCTCATCAACATCAAGGTGCCGCAGAGAAAACACGGTTACAAAACGCCGAGCGGCTGCAGTCGAGTCGACTCTCCCGCCCTGAGGTCAGGGATTGAAACGTGCGTTTGCCTTCGACAGGTGACCGAGCTGAAGGGTTTGGCCACTCACATGCTGGTGGGCAGCGTCATCTGTGAAACCAAGGAGCTGTTCACAGCCATGCCCCAGGTGGTGGCTGTGGATGTCAATGACCTGGGAACAATCAAGCTCAACCTGGAGGTGACGTGGTAGTAAGTAGACGTTTGTAAGAATTAACAACCTCAAAGTCACATTTTGTGATAAAATAAAAAAGCGTTCCTCCGTCGTTTCGTCATTTTAAGTTTTAAGTCAATCTTGGTAGAGTAAGTTGTTTATCCCCAGCATATGGAAGACATTGCTGCATAGCAGAGCTGTGGGATGCAGCCAATGTCTATTTTGATCCGTTTAGAGTCTATTACTGGACTTGCCATATGTTCACTTCATATTCAGAACGCCCACAACTGTTAGGAGCTGCAAACACAGTGCTGGTGTGTAGCTTGTGGTGTCCTGCCACCTAGTGGGGAAACATTAACTTTGAAGAAGAAAAATGAGCAGTTCAATGAGTTCCTTCTTGGAACCCTACACATAATTCATATAATTTTCTTTCACTCTTTCAGCCCCTTCGATGTTGAAGACCTGACTCTGTCATCGGGCAACTTGAGCAAAGCTGCAGCCCTCCAGAGACGAGTATCTGTCTACAGCCAGGGTACTCCGGAGACCCCCACCTTCCAGGACAGCTCCTTCTTTGTAAGTCCAAGCACTACCTGTGCTGCATGACAAAACAAACCAAATCATTTTTGTACATCATCAGTTTTGCACTAACCCTCGTCCATCCGGTTCCTCGTCATAATGCCCTTCGGTGTCTCATAATCCTGCTCTTGCTCATACCCCAAACGCCCCTCTCCCTCATCCCTCTGTGCTCTGGGTAAAGAAGTGGCCGCCGTATCCCGTCGAGCGCCAGCGCCTCTCCTTCCTCCAAATGCTGCGAGAAACGCTGCTGGAGAAGCTAAGGCGCAGCCGCTCTTTTGGTGACCTGGCCTCGCTCCGGCCCAGGCCCAGATCCAGTCTGGAGGTCTATGTGAGTGTGTTGTGTGCCCCCTCATCAGCCCACCGCCGCCCCTTCTCTGGAACCCTAACTGTGTTGCACCTGCCTCACTGAAACAACCAAGCTGGGTTTGTCCGGCTTCACTCTAAAATCCTCAGAATTGCATGTGTGGTAGTTTGCTTGTGGATGTGCATGACTTGCTTCTAGCCATTCATGCTATGCATGAATCATTTTAGTCCTAAGTCTTAAAAGAGAAGAGCTAAAGCTGTCGTTTCTGATCGTTCCTGTCTAAGACGCTCAGATTTGAAATTGCCTTGCTGTCTTCGATGTTTTTAAAGTCTGACTCCTTTCTTTGCCTTTCCAGTCGACTTTACCGGACGACATCTTTGAGAATGGTGGCTGCGGTGTGGCCGAGTGCAAACGTCTGTCCTTCACCTTCTCTGACACATCGGGGTCTTCGCCCAGCCCCGCCCAGAGCTCCTTCTCCCAGAGCCAGTCCAACCCCGAGATCACCGTCACTCCTCCAGACACAGATTCGTTACCCACCCCCATCCTGCAGACCATGGAGGACTCCATTGCAGAGGAGCATCTAGAGGAGGAAGAGGAAGAGGAGGACGAGGAGGAGGAAGTGTACGAGGAGGACGGGGAAACGGGAAGCAGAGGGAGCAGGAACAGTGCCAGCCTTGCCAGCGACGAAGCCGACGTCGCCGACTCGGAGTGGGAGCGCACCGAGTCCCAGCGCAACTCCATCTCCAACTGCGGCTCGGCCGCGCCGTCGCTGTGCTCTGATGGACACCTGTCCACCGTGGCGCCCGAGGACGTCTTCCTGGACCACGCCGACGAACTGAAGCCAGTGGAGCTGGACACGGAGGAGCCGGGCAACCTGACCAGGCAGCTTGTGAAGAGGCTGACGTCGTCAGAAATCGTCTCACCTGCCGGAAGCTCGACTGAAGGCGGGGGGAGTCTGGGCTGGGCGGGGGAGGGGAGCAGGGCTTTCCTGGAGAGCAGCCTGGAGGAAGCCATCCACAACCTGCTGACCAAGCTGGAGTCGCTGACCCATCGCTGCAGGGAGCTGCAAGACCTGGAGCAGGAAGTGATGCGCCTGGAGGACCTGCTCAAGGTGATGATCACATCAAGGACCGCTATCTATGATGATAAGTGTCTGAGAGAGGCAGCAAATGATAATCACACTCACTGTTAGCTTAAAATTATTATTACTGCCCCAGTTCCTAAACATTAAAAACATAATCTTTATTTTATTTTTTTTTTGTTTTTGTTTTTCTGCAAGAACAATACAAAATAATACAAAATTGTGAAGTGGCAGGAAATTATGCATGTTTGGATTGCTATGTGAATGCTCGGGGTTGCTAGGTAACAGCACTGTCCTGTCGATCATGACTTATCAATCAGTACATTTTTGAAATGACTCACTTTTCCAGACACCCAAAAACATTAACTTATTTCCAAAAATGTTCTGTTTTTTTTTTTTTTTTTTTTTTTTTTTTTTTTTTTGTTTTTTAAAAAAAAAATTACAACGAAAAGAAAAAAAAAACATTAAAAAAAATATTTTTTA
>NW_015112799.1:263884-284714 GCF_001443285.1 Poecilia latipinna | reverse complement strand
TTATTTTTTTGAAATTACTCTCTTTTCCAGCCCCACAAAAAAATTAACTTTTTTCAAAAAATTTTTTTTTTTTTTTTTTTTTTTTTTTTTTTTTTTTGCTTTGGCTGTTTTTATAAAAAGTTGTAAACCCAATGGAAGTATAAAAACTTGCAAAATGTGAATTTTGCATAATCAGTCCTCTATAATTAATTCAAACCCTGCATGGACATTAGATTGACCTTCCAGCTGGAAAAACAGCACTAAGCGTACGACCAGAAGTACAGCTGAAAGGTTTAGATCAAGGTGTATGCATGTATTAATGTGAGCCAGTCAAAGTTCAGACCTAAATCCAAATTATAATCTGTGGCAAGACTTGAAAATCAAAGTTTGCAGATGCTTTCCATCCAATCTGGCTGAGCTCGAACTATTTTTTTCAGACAAGCCCACAAGAGGTTCTGTACAGTTTAGATTTTTTTAATGTAAAATATGTTGAAAAGTCCTTACATTCCCACTTCCAAAATTTGTTTTGGTTTATCAGAAAACTCCTAATAGTACAGTGAGGTTTGTGGCTCCAACCTCCTTACTTTTCTCATCTTTGGTAGAGATTTAATGTCCTGTTTTCCATGTGGTGCTCCTGTTTTTCCACAGTGTCGCCTGCCGGGTCACAGAAGCCGGTCGTCCAGCCTCAGCCTGACGGTGGAGAGCGCCCTGGAGAGCTTCGACTTCCTCAACACGTCTGACTTTGATGACGACGACACCGGAGACGACAACACCGGCATCTGCAGCCTCCCGCAGAAATCTCCACCTTTAGATGCAGACCCAGAAAGGATTGAGTGAGTTCTTTGAAGGAACTCTAGAAAAATATGATGTTTTACTTCAGTTTCATTTTTGTAACTTTCTTTCACTTATTAAGACCAAAAAGCACTTGGTGGGGTTTTTGTGTTTTTGCTTGGAAAGAGATTATTTTGTCCAGATCGCAACAAAGAACTAAAATATTCCTTTAAATGCTGTAGAACTTTAGAAGAGTTTTGTTATTGAAACATACAGACAGTTGAACACAACCGAGTCGACATTTTCTACTCTGATGTTCAGATTGTTAGAAAACCTGAATTTGAACACGTCTTTGGACGTTTTAAAACGCTGCCACCCTGTGGCCGCTGTTGGTGTGTGCTGCTCAGAAGCCAGCATCAGGAGGCCAGAGGTCACCTGAGTGAAGCCCTGACAGAGGACACCGGGGTTGGAAACAGCGTGGCAGGAAGTCCGATGCCGCTCACCACTGGAAATGAAAACCTGGATGTAGCCATCGTCATCCACCTCCAGTACTGCATTCACCTCATCCAGGTAGTTTTCCACACCGCAGTCTTCTGCCATCAGAAACTGGAGTGTGACGTATTTATTGAAGCGTAACACTAAACCTTCTGGTAGATGCTGACCAGCGGGATGGGTGTGTGGCAGCGACGCGGTGTTCTCCTCAAACTGTCGGGACAGACGCAGCTGCTGGAGGAGCTGGCAGAGATCAGCGTTGACAGGCTCGGAGGCGTCACCTCGGCTGCCGACGGTACCAGCTGACAACTTAAAATCCAGAGTTTGACGTTTATTTTAAAAATCTAAACGCCTGCTCTTGCGCTGCACGACGTTTCTCCTTCCAGTTCTCCCAAGCCTTGCGGAGCGCCCGCAGCTGATGACTCTGTGGTCAGAGTGCAGCGGCTCTGCGGGGCTTTTCCACACTACGCTGGACCGAGTTTTCAAACACATGAACCAGCGCTACTCAGCAGTGCTGCAGGAGAGACACCCACACAGCGCTGACGCAGGTTGGCACTTGACCTGTAAACCAACAGCAGTTTTAATTTTGTTCCTGAGACGGAGCCTCTTACACAGGATCCATGTGTAGAATTACGCTAGAAATTAGACAAATTCCTTCTCAGAAGTAAGCTGTTTAAAACGCATGACTATGTTTGTCCACACATTCAATTAATTCATCTGTAAAATGCCCTTTCTCATTTAGATTAAATAAATATAGCTTGTAAGTTAGTTATTTTTAACTGAGTTCCTTTTTTAACTCTGCAAAAATACAAAATCTTCTCTAATTTCTAGTGCAAAAATCTTAATACACTAGATATAATACAAAACTAACTTACAAGTAACTTTTCAGCGTGATCTAAGAGCTTGTTTTAAAACCATAATTCCTCATTACTGATTGTAAAAAAAAAAAGTTCTTGCTCTACTGCCAGACTCTTTCACTTATGACATGGGAAATGAGGCCGGTTACAAGTTGAAAAAAAATATCTGCCAGTGGAACTAATGCTTTTTTAAAAATCAATATTAAGGAGTTATTGATGTGAAATTAGCTCTTGTATCTTGCTGAAAAGTTACTTGTTAGGTTTGTCTTATTTCCATTTAATTAAAAATAATTGCACCAGAAGCTAGACAAAAAAATAAAAAATTAAATACTTGGTAAGATTTTGTACGTTTGCAGTGAATATTTTTATTGGAATGACTTAAGATCATTCCAATAATGATCTTAAATCATTAAGATCATTAATGATGATCTTATTAATGATCATCAGTAATGAGAGTTTTATTTCAGTTTACTTGCTAAAAATCTACATTTTGTTTGGGGGTAAAAAAAGAGAACAGTAAATATAAATTTCAATATAAAAACCTCCTAAAATGTAGAAAAAATAAGGACAGAATTTGAGGTGACAAAGCAAAAATGTTACTTGTTGATCCTAGCATTAGCACTGCAGCACAGCAATCTGCTACGGGAAGTTAGAAAAGTTGCATTTACTTCAAATGTTCATAAAAGAGCTTAAAATTTGACTAGTTTGTACTCAAGTCTAGATTTAGACTGAACTGCAGTTCAATTCAGGCCTTGTTTTCAGATCATGCTCAGCTATTACCCGCAACCACTTATTTAATTTATTACATTTTATATGCAAGCTTATTTAAGACTGAAACTGTTGCAACCAACAATATATATATATATTTTTTTTTTTTTTCCTTTTCTTCAGTGATTGGCATGGTTGTGGGTGAGATGGTGGACAGGAGTGACCTGGCTGCAGCGCACGGCCCTCCTGCTGCGGCGCTGTCCCGGGACGTCCTGACTGTGTTTCAGTTCCACAACTACATCCTGCAGCACGACGTTCAGGACATGGAGACTCACCTGTTGCACCTGGCCAGAGAAGGTGAAAAGTAGCAGGCAAAGCCCTTCTTTTTTTAAAGATCAGTTTATGCTTTTCCTCAAATAATTATTGAACTTAAACCAAACAGCATTTGCTTTTTTTTTTTTTTTTTTTGTTAGTTTTTTTTCCAGTTATTAATAAAAGTAATTTGATGACTTTTCAGGCTTCTGAGTTTTTGTTTAAGGTTTTTGCTGTAAATTGACACTGATGGAAATTAAATGTAGAACCTAACAACTAAATATAAGGATCCCTAGCTGTATTGAAAGAAGAGAACATAATTTGAAATTCACGTCTTTCAGATCACTTTGCAAAAGAAAAACCTTTGTAAAGATTTGAGTATGACAAGAGTTCATTTCTTCTTGTGTTCATATGGGATATTTATCTTCCAAGTTGCCCCAAATCATTTATATATTCTGTACAAAACTATTCATACCCAGTAATTTAAATGTATTTACTTTTTTTTTTAGATTTGTTTTTTAACTGGAATTACAAACATCGGTGTGTTTGCTGGGGTTGCTACGCATTTCTAAAGATTCCCCTTTGTCCCTCTGATTGCCCTTAAATAAAATCTAAATTAATTGTTGCGCAATATAGTCCTACAGAATATCAAATACCGGGATTTGAATACAAATGCATGCCGCACTTGTTAGAAAAAAAACATACCAATTGAAATGTTATCCTTTTCTTTCTGTTTTTATATGGCTTAAAAGTGCAACAAAGCTTGTCAAAAAGGATTTGAACGTTTTCCGCTTGTGTTCGTTCGCAGAGGTCTTTGCGGAGACCCTGTGCGGTGATGATTTCTCTCGGCGTCTGGCACAACTGGAGGAGGTGCCTTTGTCGACTCTCTGGCCTCGAAACGGCACCCTGAGGGCACTGGCCTCCCTGCTGACGGCAGAAGACCCCCAGGTCAACAAGGCAGCAGCCGACTACCTCTCCTCTGGAGCGTCAGACAGACACTTCAGGACCAGGGTGAGCAGCGGCGACCGGAGCCCAGGTTTGCGTTGGAGTCTTAAGCGGAAGCAGCGTCCGACTGTTGTCTTGTTTTTGCAGGCCGTAGAGTACTACACCCAGGCGCTGTCGGAGGCTGGAGTTCAGAGCCAGAGGGCGGCCTGCTCGGCTCTCAGCTGTCTGCAGGTCAGAGTCGCATCCCACTTGTTGTCTGAAAGCAGCTTCACACTTCTAAAGATAGAAGAATATGACTTGCTTGTAGGATTCAGAAAGCCGTGTTTTTTTCTGCGTCTGAAGGCAGTGGAGAGCCTGAAAGCGGTCGTAGCGCTGTGTGATTCAGCTGATGAGGAGCTGCGCCATGTCGCCATAGAGACGCTGCTCACATTTGGTGAGTGCCGTTTTCAATCCTTGGAAATCTCTAAAACTCTAAAACCTACATTTGATGTTGACCGCTACTACGCCTCCTACTGGCCAACCAGTGTAACTTAATATTACTTGGATTTTATAAGTGACTCATTTTATTTTGTGACTATATTAAGTGGGGAAGGATAAACATAAAATAATACGTTTTTAAGCTGCTGCTCAGGATGTTGCCACACTCAACAAATAATTATTTTAAAATTGTCTTTACACAAAATATCCTTACCTGGTAAAAAAAATATATATATATTCATGAATAAGAACAAAAGAATACAAATAAAATTCATTCTTGTTGCATGTGAGCCTGACGTCGATCGCTTGCGTAGTTTATGACCAGCGACATGCAGGTAAGCATGCGTTGCTTGCATGAAATGAGGTTTGTAGCCAAATTTTAGGTTCTCTTCTTTGATAGATTTTATTATTTTAAACATGACAAAGAATAAATCCAACCTATTTTAACTTTCTCCTCCACTGTTTTTGACCACATCGGAAAAAGTACCTTCATAGTTAAGCAGAAAAACGAACTGGCAAAAGATGCTCGAGCCTTGATAATTGATCTATCAAGAATGATCATTATATAAAAAACCTCCTGTGTTTCTGTTGTTGCAGGCGAGGAGGGCCGGCTGGCGTACGAGCAGCTGGACACTGTGGTCGGGGATATGATCCGTCTGGGCACGCGGAGAGGAAACGCCGTCACCACCGCCTTCTGAACTATCGAGCCGCTTGAAACCTAACAAACTGCCGAGGGACGACGTCGAGCTCCCCGAGCCGCTCTGCTTCTTCGTCTGACAGCAAGAAAAACCGATTTATGTTCGTAGCTGCCTCTTGAGAAGAACTAACACCAAACAGATGGTCGTAACACACAACCTACACCCCTCCTGGATCCGGACTTGGACTCTTTACTTTAATATGAGACGACCCCCAGCCCCCGCACTCCTCCTTTCTTAACTTGCTTTCTGAGCCAGGCAGGCCAAGTCTCGGGCTGAACTGGAAGCGAAGCTGGAACTTGACTGGACCCAAAGCTGCTGCTGCTGCTGCTGCACAGACTGTGGATATTCCTGGAAAGCATCCTCTCCTTGGAAACAAGCACACACCAACCACATCACTTACTGTTAAGGAATCTGTTCATATCTACAGACCGACGTGTCGCTTAAATTTTTCTGTGATTTTTAAGTAATTAATGCAGCATGTTTCAGTTGCGTTGCTTTTTAGGTGCTTTCAGAAGACAGCATTAGTAAGCTTGTAAATGCAGCATCTTTTACACGGCTGGAAAATACACCTGGTTGTGTTCGCAGTGTAACTTGATTTGTGTTTTCTGGTACGTTCCATTTGATTTTCAGGGATTTTGCAGAGGCTGAAAGACATGTTGGTGGAAGATGATTTTTTATTTTTTTTTTTAGCAGTAAGTGAAGTCAGAAAGCAGTTTACAGCCTTCTTTGTGACGAGATGAAGCAGGGGCCCACTGTTCCACTCGCTCAGCAGTTTTATGTCTGAGCCTTTTCACGCTTGCGGTTTAACAAGTGCAATCTTTGTTTTGTACATATGATTGTTTTCTTTTGCTTTCATTTTCGTGCACCTCGTCGATACGAGGAGCCCGCTGGATGACGTCGGCTTCGACCACCTGAGCCTTGATGAGGTCGAGGCGGCAGATTCCACAGAAGCTCTTTTTGTAAATGTTTTTTTTTTCTTTCTTCTTCTTCTTCCTGCCGGGCCAGGAGCCGCTGCAGAGTATTAAATCCAGCTCGGGATTTCTAGAGAAGGCATGTTTTAACATCTGGAAAAAAAAAAAGGGTATAGGAACTGAGTGGTATTGTAGCCTTGATTTTAGGCTAACTGCACATTTACATATTGAAAGGCTTTGTTTTTCCACATCTCTAAAACGCTGTGTGGAAAAAAAATAAAATAAAATGACCGGAGGTAAGGATCTACAGGTGCATCTCAATAAATTACATAATACTTTAAGGTTAGATTAAAGTCATGGAGTTCACAAAGCAAAAATTGCGCATAGATTTATTAGAGAGTGGTATTTCAGTCATTTATTTTGGTTCATTTTTGAAAGTCCACAAGTTGACAAAATTTAGCTCCTTACTTGTACGCAATAATTATCAAAATATTTTAGGCATCTGTGACACAAGTTCACTTTTTGAATGAAATCGAGATAAGCTTTTGAATGATATTTTGATTTATTGAGCTGCACTTGAACTGTCTGCTGGTATCATGCTACCTGTACTACTGAGTCGAGTGCTAACGCACCGAGACAAACATTCACATAAAAATCTGTTTCCTATTTATTGTTTACTCCTTGTAACTCTACTATTCTTTCGGAGTTAAACTGCAAGTAGTGCAGAATAACCATGTTCTGTGAATAATTTTCATATTTATGTTGTATTTTCAGGTCTAACGTGAACTGTTGACCTTGATAGTTTTATCATGATCTTGTAAACTGATGGTTAATTTTAATTGGAGTTTATTTTAATAGAAATATATTAGATTATCATTTTTTGGAGGAGATTTGATGTTTTCTTCATTGAAGTATCATAAAAAAAATTTGAGACTTCTATATATTTATAAATGTTACTTTATCAACTAGATTTACTGTAACCAAAGGAAATTTAATTATAATTTTGACCTTTTTTTTTTAACAAAAAAGAGCTAATTCAAGAGAATGTATTTTCAATAAAACATTTGCATTAAGGCCAGAACTCAGATCTAAAAGGAAAAGCACAACTTAAAGAATTAAACCCACAATAGATGGGTCTTGTTACATTTAGATGTAACTTCTTAATCCAGTTCAAAGCCATATTAAATATTCTTATACATTGTATTTTTTTCCTGTATTATCTGTAAATGTGTGAACAGTTACTAAAATATTGTCATTTGTTTTTCTATACACACTTTTTTTTTTTTTTTTTTCAAAATATGGTCCAAATCTGAAGCAATTTTCATTTCATGATATGCATATAGCAGTACAGTATTTTTAGCCTAGCATCTAAATTAACCCAGTCTGTATATAGCATTCTCCCTTTTATGAACTTGCAGTTGACCAGTGTTTATAATTGGTGGGCCATGTGAATCCTAAGCACTGTCAAGTACAAGCAGGCAAAAGTGTGCACATGTGGAGTCATTTACAGTTTTAACACTTTGAAATTGAAATTAATCTGTGGTCCATAGCTTCAGCACTGATCCATCTACTACTCATCTGTTGTGGTCAGCAGTATTTCTTGTGCTCCAATATTGCAATAAAGTATATTTTTGCATATTTAAAATTACTGTTTTGATTTTCTGCAAGTATTTGCTGTAAACAATGCACCTGGAAATTTTGATCCAACAAGAGAAAAAGCTGTCCAGCCATTTTGTCACCTTAATTTGAAACAATCTACAGGTATAAGGGATGATGTAGGCTCAGCTATGCTGAAAAGAAATTGAAGCAAATTAGATTAGGCCAAAAAAATTGCCAGGTAATGCAGACACTGAAGGTACTCCCATATATCCAGCAAAATGTTTCTCATTTTTAAGAGTACTTGCTGTCACCAATTGAACTGCATATTAAATCTAAAGAATCAGCTCAGTGTTCAAGTTTAAAAAGTTTTTCCCAATTCTGTATTGCCCGTTTGACTTGCCGTTACAAGCTAAATGAGGGCAACAAGCTACATTTATTTTAACCGTAAACAAAACAGGAAGCCTTCAAACTATAAAAGGCAGAAAGTGTCAACATGACCCATTTCTATAAAACAATTTTATCCACTTTTCAAAAAAAAATTTGAACTTTAAAAGTTGTCAATACCAAGATGTACAAAGTGCAATAAAGGAGTTGCTTGATAAATTTAGCCGTTTTGTCATATACACCCTTAAAGTGAAGAATAGCCAACAGGAACTCAGTTTCTTTCAATTTTATTGTATAGACTATGTACAAAATCAGATAAAAAGCAGTTTCACATTTTAAACTGAGACAAGGGTCTGCCAACAGCCAGATTTATTAACATACGAGACCCTGCAAAACAAGGTTGAAGTCTGGAAAACATTTCAGTTTTAAACTACAGGGCTCCTCTATAAAAAAGGTGCTCAGTAGTCAGTGAGGGCTTAATACCAGTCAATTACCGGACGAAAGTCCTTTGGATTGAAAGATCGAGACAAACCGTCCAATGCGTTTAAATTTAAACTCAAATGATAAAAAGCTGCCAACAACTCAACAAAAATTACAAGTTTATTAACAAAAGAGGGCATATCTCCTTCAAAAGGAGGTCTTTCTCTAAAGTCAGTTTAATCCTGAGGGTCCAGCTTCGTCATGATCTGACGTCTCTTCATCGCTGTAGTCTGCCTCCTCTTGCTCAGCTGGACCCGCCTCTTCTGCATCAAACGCAATGTCCTTCATTTCTTCCAGGCTCTCTGGGAACTTTCCAGTCAGTCTCTGTAAACACATTATACAAGTTGTTAATTAGTACCAAGAGAGATCATGCCTTTACAATGAACTTTATTTTACTCTGGGGGGGAAAAACAAAAAACACTTCAACCCATAGTGCACACAAAGGAGGCATTTAAACTATTGGATTAAGTGTACCAGCTCCAGTTACAGGCCTGTATGCCACTGCTAAAACTGCTGCACTTTTGGATAAAAAGCGGTATCAAGTTCAGAAACATAATATGTCAAAGCCTAATTATGCCCTTTAGTGCAATCTAAGATCAGGTTGAGCTTTAAGACAAAGGCAGACAGCACAAAGAAAATCCATGCCAGGTGTTTGGTAGATACTCAGAGTACAAACCTCAATCATGTCAGCCATGTACTGCACGTGTTGCGCCAGCTCCTGCAGCTCTTCATTCTCAGACTGGAGCTTGCTGATCTGTTCATCTCTGGCTTCGATGTCTTTGTGCAACTGGTTTGAAAGAAATTAGTTGGTCAGAGCTCAAAGTACAAGGTCACCAAACTGAAGAACCTTAAAAGCACTGAAGACAGTTTTGACAGGCCTGACTGAACAGAAGTAGACAAAAGCCAACTAATGATTGAATACATTTTCTGCAGTCTGGACTGGTTTATTCCCAGGGTCAAGGGAGTTGGAGCGTGGGAACGTTCAGAAAGCTAAACATTATCTGAGCCCTAGTGATTAACTCACCTTTTCGTTCTCCTGTAGGACACTGTACAAAGCCTTTCGTCGTTCTTCTGCTACTTCTTTCCAGTAAGAGGAAGGAGGAGTTTCTAGAAAAGTGCAAGATAAAGATGTCATTTCTAGAAGGTGAAGGAGATTTTCACCAGTTACAGAACCGATCATAAGTTTACCTTTGACCATAAGTTCATATGCTTCTTTGGACAGGCCATCTGGTACACAGTCAACTTCTTCCGTTTGTGTGGCTTTGACTTCTACTTTAACCCTCTTCTGACCTCTTGACTGGTCCAGTATCCACTGTTTCCTCTTCGGAATAACCTTTCCTGTCTAAAATAGAAGAATCGGGATTAGGAATGGCTGAACCCTCAGCTGTACAATCAAGACTATTGTTACAGGCCATACCTGAGCCGATTTCAAACTTGTGTTGACTGCTGACACCTGGAGGACCTGCAGGCTGTGTCTTCGTTTTCCAACTGCCTTTTGAGGCGATGCAAAGAAGTTCTGAAAGACAAATATACCTTCAGAGATCAGGAAAGGCAATTTTCCCCTTTACAGCAATTCTTTGAACACATAGAATTGGAGACTCCTTAAATGGTATACGAGTGCAAACGTATACATAATGTTTAATGCATGGATTGCATCTTGAAATCAATTTCAAACATTACATTCAACTTAATCATGTACATAATAATAATGGAGAGAATATTAAACATGTGCTTCAGAGAGAAAAGCATTGTGATGAAAGACTTCAGTGAAAATCAGAACTTTGCACAAATCAGAAAATGCCCAATTAGTGCACCGTGACAGGAAAGTACTCAGTTATGATTTTCCGAGCTTGGCATCACCTGACACAGAAGACTTTAGTTACAATGTCACTAAAGTAGAGAGAGGCTCCTTATACTGCCCAAGCTCAAGGGTAGGGCACAAAGTTGTTGTGGTCATGGGAAAGTTCCTCTTGAGTGCTCATTAAGGAGCAGGACAAAGCCTAGTTAATGTTTGGCTAGACCTCAACAGCTCCATTGGTTTGAGGCTGATTAAATCATCTTTCAGAGATTTGGACCATTTGAGAGCCCAACAAGAATTTCAGTTCTTTAAAAGGCAACAATTCAGCAACAACAACAAAAAAGAAAAAAAAAGAAAGAAACATACTTAAAACCCAAGAAGAAATACTTCAGATTTACCTTCATGTTCTCATTGGATCTCTGCTGTTTCACGTTGCCAACGGAATTCATTTTCTTTCCGGAGATCTGATAAATAAGGTTAGGGACAAATTAAAGCAGATACTGCACAAGATAAAACCAAAGCAAAATATGCATCTATATATGGGTCGATTGTGATTCTAGGTGACTAGACGGTCAAAAATAATAGGATACAAATATCTTCTCGTGCTAAGAACAAGCTAATTCAAATATTATGCTAACGGTAGCGCCATCCAAGTCTAATGATGTACAAATTTGACTTAAATATAAGCCCCCGTACGCCACACTCTCTAGTCAATGTGTTAATTACAAGAATATTTCAAACAGCCCAACATTAAGAGACGTAAACTCACCTTTCACAAACTCAACCGAACCTCTTTAAAACTCTTGTTTTCCTCAACTAAAAGATCTCGCGCCAGGGGCTTAAATACGAGCACCGAGTCACGTGTGAAGCCACCAATCACCACGAAGAATTTTTATTTTCTTCTCCTCCGTCTCCTCCTTCCACCAATAGAGAAGGAGAAAAGACACATCATGAATGCATCGTACGGCAACGGTGCCGCCATATTGTGAGTGGCAATTTCTATCTATCTATAGTTAATCCTTACAATGATTAAGATGAGACGCATGAGGGTGTTCAATGCACTTAAAGGATTAAAATCTTTGACAAAATATGGATCTTTTTCTATTTATGTTAACAGTGGTAGTTTTAGAAGTTGAAAGAATGCGTTTACTAAAAGTATTGCAATTTTCAGTATAACTACCATAACATTGCAAGGTTCGAATAACTAACAAGGCCTAATGCAACTTACTTTAGTTACAGTGTATTTGCATTGATGCAAAAATGATTCATCCAGAAGACCTCCAATATTCCAGATAACTAGAGATTTTTAGTTTTTTCCAACACAGTTGCATAGCTATGCAAGGCAAACACGCCACACAAAATATGGCGGACGTATTCTCACGTATCGTTTTTTTTTTTTTTTTTACCAGGTAACGAAGCCGCTCCGTCGGGTCACGTGTCTTATTACGTCCAGTTATTGTAACTGCCTGCGCAGCCATTTTGAGGGGGAAGGCAGAGAACCCGTCGAGCGCTAATGTACTGTTATTAGCCTCCCTGAAAAACACACACAGACACACACAAAGAAACCGAACGGGGCACACGTTGGACGGCACGTCGTTAAATATGGGCCCACCAGGAGACAGAACACGCCACACATCGACTGATAGAACGGGGGATCTCCGCTGGATGGTCGATTTATCTTGACATGGCATGCGGCGGGGCGAGCCGGAGGTTGTGACGACTGAAGAAAAGAGAAAGAACTAGCTCGCAGCGTCAGACGTTGGAAGAGGAGGGAGATTTTTGTTTAGCTAACGCTTGTTTCGCAGTTCAGCGTTTATTTTAATCGATTACCAACTGATTTGTGTCGAAAGTTGTTGACAACAGTTTAATATGGAGCTGAAATAGTGACCAGAAACAGTTACAACGTTAGTCTTCCGACTTTTAATAACAGCACTGACAGTCTCGTTGAGCCAGAAAATGTAATAAAAGGCGTGGTAAGATGACTGACCACACTTAAAAAGCCTCAGTTAAGCCAGTCTGTCTTAAAATAAGATGTAGCTTTATCACTGATTCACTACTAGTTAGTGTCAGAAATGAATACCTAGGTTGGCTTGCTAGCTAGCTAGCAGACCTTAGCTAGTGTGCTAAAAATACGCCCACATCATGACTATCAGCTGTGGCAGCAGCACGGGCCCAGGGCCAGATGAGTGACGGAAAAAGTTCAGGAAATGTCGGTTTACTTTCGCTGTAGTCTTCGATGTTACCGGGTGCCTGTATCTGTTGGCATCTGTGTCTCCCTGCCATGTTCGTCTGTATCCCCAGTCCGCCTGTAACACGCTCATAACACAGTCTGTGTTCAGAGAAACAAAACAAAACCGCAGCCATGGATCAGGGACTTTGAGATGACCCAGTTAATAGAATATCGGTCTGCTCGCTGTAGTTCACAATCTCACTAGCAAACAAACAAACAAAAAAAATGTCACCAATATGTGTTTTGTTTTGTAGCAGCCTTTTCTATTAGTTTCAGTTATCATTTCTAAAAGAGAGCCACATTTGAGTTGTTGTTTTTTTGAAATCTGTTGTACTCATTTCAGTGGCAGTTGGAAAAAAAAAAGTTAATTTGGCTTTGAGGCCATGTCTTAAAACATGGGTTTTTGATCAGGTATAAAGGCAATGGAGTCTTAGCCTGTTGAGCATTCCCCTTCTCAAAACTGCCTTTTTACAACAACCAAATATTGAAATGACTTAGTTTAAAATCTGATTTGTTGGTCTTTTAAGTTCATAGTGGTTAGAGGACCTAGTTTTAGAGATTTTTTTATTGCATTGTCAGCTCCATCCTTTCTTAAAAGTATAGAATAAATAGACAGTGTCGCTAAAGTACATCACACGAGAGGAAGAGACACTACCAACAAAATCTAACCATGGGGGACCCAACTTCACGAAGAAACCAAACAAGAAACCGGCTTCGAGCTCAGCTTCGGAAGAAAAGGGAATCTTTGGCTGATCAGTTTGACTTCAAGATCTATATAGCCTTTGTTTTCAAGGAAAAGGTTTGTTAACATGACAGCTATATTCCATTATATTTATACTGGAGATGCAACAGACAATAGACCATAAATGTAAATCGGCCAATTTTCCATTTTGCTATTGTCAAGTCAAATGCTAAAACCTGATGGAAATGTACAACTTTTACTTTCAGCGTTTTCCAGGTCTAGATATGTAAGGGGGGGGGATATGGACAATTAGTTGTTTTTCCTTATGTTACATGTTCTCTTTTTTTCTCTTTCCATCCTTCCTTTTGTCCTTCACCTTTTTAAACTTTATTCTAAATATAGCGTTGTCTTCTTTTTTTGTAACATCTCTTCACCATTTCAGGTCATTTAAACTTTTTTTTGTTAATTGAAAACATTCTTGACTTTTTTCATAATTTTTACTTTAATTTTGGAATGGATAAACAACAACAACAAAAAACGTAATGTTTTTCCACCAGTGACCCTAACACCCTCTTTTAGAATAGGCAGGTCAGACCTCAAAGAAAACCAGAAAAATATGCATTGACCTGTGAAACCCTCAAAATCGCTTGCTTTATTTTTAACAGAAGAAGAAGTCTGCACTTTTTGAGGTAGCTGAAGTGGTGCCCGTGATGACCAACAACTACGAAGAAAACATCCTAAGAGGTGTGCGCGATTCAAGCTATTCTCTGGAGAGTTCGATAGAGCTCCTTCAAAAAGATGTGGTGCAACTACACGCCCCCCGATACCAGTCGATGCGAAGGGTAAGACTCGACTATATGAACGAAGTCCCCAGTTATGGCTTAAAAAAAATGCTTAGTTACTATAATTATTTGTCTTGTTTCTTTAGGATGTGATAGGCTGCACACAGGAAATGGATTTTATCCTTTGGCCACGCAACGATATTGAGAAGATTGTCTGTCTGCTGTTCTCCAGATGGAAAGGGGCCGATGATGAGCCCTTCAGGCCTGTGCAGGTCAGACCTTTGCTCCTGTCATCACTTTGGAGTGACTACTCCATGTGCTATGTATCAGATTAATGTAAAATCTGTCTTGTACACATTGAGCAAAAATAAATGACGTGAAGCCAAATTGTACTGAACAGTCAGGGAAGAGTACCTGTACAGCAGGGGTGGCCAAGTCCAGTCCTCAAGAGCCACCATCCTGCAAGTTTTAGAAGTATCCTTACTCCAACAGACCGGGATCAGCTCTACAGAGGCCTGATAACGAGCCAGTCATTTGATTCAGGTGTGTTGAAGCAGGGATGCATCTGAAACTTGCAGGATGGTGGCTCTCGAGGACTGGACTTGGCCACCCCTGCTGTACAGCTTGGTCAGTCAGTTATCCTTCAAAACTAAACGTTTGATAAAAACGGTGATTTCGGTGAAAATATCCCGTGTCTTAACATTCTTGTTGTCATCTTTGCCAAACGGCTCCATCGCTGACCCGTAGGACTTTCCTACAGAAAACATTTGACTTGTCCACACACGTGGAGCTTCATAGTTTCCATTTGAGGGAGCTGCTTCTTTCTTTGTCCGAACTGCAGACAAAATTGCACACAGGTTAACATCAGGCTTCTAGAATGGCCTACCCAAATCCTTAACCTCCGCTCTATTGAACCGTTTCAGTATGCGTAAATGTCATTCTTCTAAGTCTGCCAAATATAACACGGTCAAATAGCAGTTCGTAGTTGAGCCTGAAGCTTTTTTTTTTTTCAGGTTACTACATGAAATTTAGCCAGCAGCCCAGACTTTGCATACAGACTCTTTCCTCTTCTTCTCAGGCCAAGTTTGAATTTCATCATGGAGACTACGAGAAGCAATGCTTGCATGCTTTGGGTCGTAAAGACAAAGCTGGAATGGTGATGAACAACCCAACCCAGTCTGTATTTCTCTTTATGGACAGACAACACCTGCAGGTACATCTGTTGAAACGTTTAAAAAAAAAAAAGAACTGGCTTATCAAGTTTAAAAACCCTGTCCTCTTTAACGAAGCCATTATACTTTTTGGTCGTTTCAGACTCCTAAAACCAAGGCCACGGTTTTCAAGTTGTGCAGCCTGTGCCTGTATTTGCCCCAGGACCAGCTGACCTGCTGGGGCGTGGGAGACATCGAGGATCACCTCCGCCCATACATGCCTGATTAAGGCTTCTTGCTTCACCCAGCCACACAGAGACAAGCCTTTACCTCTCCTTCCCTCCCTAAGCCTTCAGAAGCAAATTGATGTACTCATCTCCTCCCTGTCCCTTTTAAAAGATTTGAACTTGTGCTTGGATCTCCTTTTTGTTCCCCCACTCATTTTCTCCCTCTAACCTGAAGCCCATTTGCTTCCCATCCTGTTTTTTTTTTATACCCCATTCTTCCCATGTTTGTCCCAATACTTTCTCCCATTTTTTTTTTTGGATTGGCTCTGACATTTTTATTTTACTTCATTCCCTTTTCCTTACTCACCCTTTCTTTCATTTTGCTTTTGTTTTTTTTGTTTGTTTGTTTTTTTTTTTAATTTGAACCTGCACGGACATTGATTTTTTGAGTGGTTGGTTGTTCTCTTGGAGCCACACAGTCAACAGCATCGGTCACTGAATGAACTCTTTATGTTGCATCTAAACCGGAACAAACGATACGCAAGTCTTCATGGTGGTTACGATGGACATGTCTTATATCCTTGATGTGATAAGAAAGGATTGTTAAAGCTTGTTTTGTAATGTTACTAGGGCTTCTAAAACAAGTTTAGACAATCTTTTTTGCCCAGGATAGGCATGAGCAGGTATCAGAACACCTGTACAGGCAAAGATAACAAGAGGAAGAGTGTTTGTCAAATCATATGGTGTAGGTATTGCTTCTTATAAACTGCCTTAGTTTTATTTGCTGGACTTAAAAGATGTTTTTGTGTCATTTGCTTTTCTCAGAAACATACTAAACAGGCCTTTGTTTAAATTTGCGAGTATCTCAAAAGGCATTGTGCAGAGTTAAGACATGTTGGTATGTTGAAGTTGATTTTTCACAGTTCAATCCGTTCATGCACTATTTCATTTAAGCTACTGAAATCTGATGTTTTGCGCTTTGTTTTTCGGAGGGACATGGGTCGGTGATGATTTGCAATGATGACAGATTTAACAATAATAATAATAATAATAATATACCTAACAAAAAAAAGGGTTTTGCTTAAAGCTAACTGATTTCTGTTTAATTTGATCTGTTAAAGTTGCGAATCTGCTGCCAAGCTTCTTTAAATTAAAATTGAGTTTTGAAGGGTTTGCTTTTTCAAAGACTATGAAGTACAGCAGTACGTAAAGTTTCGCTCCTTGCTGATTCAATGTGTTTTAGCTGAAAAAAAAAAGGGTGTAAGGCATGTAACTTCTGGGTTTTGATTTTCTGTTCTCTAATCTTTACTGCTGAGCATATCTCAATACAGTGCAAAGTCTGAAAAAAAAGAGTCTTTGTCCAGCTGGCTTTATTGCATGTACAAGAAACATTTGCTGCTCGATATTCACAAGAACACAAACACATAAGTTAGGGGGGAAAAAACCACAGAACTTTGTTCTGCAAACTTATGTACTTACAAAAAGAACAGTCTACATATTCAGAATCCCAAGTTTTAGCAGTAAATTATACAATTTCAATTAGAAGAGACGGTTTAGCTGCTGCCGAGGTGTTTAGTGTGTCGTCCTTGAGCGATGAGTTTCCCTGAGGCTTTGCTGGAGAGATCTACAGTAGCAAATGCCAGCGTTTTCCCCTGCTTCAGAACTTGTGCAGTGATGAGGACGTCTTCCCCTATTTTGGCAGCATTCATGTACCTGCAGCATAGTGACATTCCCAAACACACACACACACACACACACACATTACTTGCTTATGGAGTTCATCTTCAAAATGGCAACAAAAATCCACTGAAGTTTAAGAGGGGAAAGTGAGAGATGGCCAACAATCTTAAAGGGATTGTTTTTATACTTTCGTTTGGGTCTTTACTGTTTCTAAAAACAGCATCTGTTCGGATTATGGCAATAACTTGATGTTTTTGGAGTATGGAAAACAAGCTGTTTCAAAAAACCGCCGCTGCCTTTACACCTAGCAACCCAAGCGGAGCTCTGCCCACTTAGATGAGGATGCTTGGTCAGCTGGTTTTACCGCTGTATGCACTGTACAATGGCTGCTGGGAAGCACGAGTTTTGTTGTTGACTTGTCACTCAGAAATGACTTGCTGCATTCTTGTTGGTTGTGCAGGAGGCTCAACTTCTGCTTTTCAAAGATGTACAGTTGTATAATTACACATCTATTTGCAGCCAATTTCACGTGAGGGTAAAAGTCGAGTTCCCAACCAGTACATCCAGCTTGTATCAGCAAGCTGAATGTACATCACAACATGATGCTGCTACTAGCATGCTTCTTGTGACTACAGTGTGTTCAGGGTGATGTGCAGTATTAGTTTTCAGTTGTTTCAGTGTTTAAGCAGGACTCTGCAGCTCCTTCAGAGTAACTGTGAGCCTGTTGGCTGCTCCTCAGATGCTTTGTTTTATTAAAGGTAGCAAAGTAAAAGGGGCTGAATACATTTCCTTAAAAAAATGCTGAAAGCCATGTATTTGTCTGCATGTGTTGGTGTGACCCAGGAGTCTGCAGTCCTTTTGACTCCCAGTCCAGCTAAATGAAACTTATGTAGAGACAAAAATGTTACCTAAGCTTTTTTATCTACTAAAAATAGGTAATTTTTAAAGAATCACCACTTTATTTCTGTTTTTAGATGTGAAATTAAAGAAAAAAAAGACAGAAAAGTTGACATTTGTGGAAAAATGATTGAAAAACGTTATTTAAGCTGAAGTTTATAAATGTATGCTGCCTGCACAGAGTTTAAATGCTTGACAGCAGACAAACTCCTTGTTTCCGTACAGAGTTCTTGCTAATTAAGTTTATTCTGAATCTGAAAAAGCGAAATATTACGGCTATTTTTAACTAATTGGTAACACTTTATTTGAAGGGGGCTGAATAAGACTGACATGACACCGTCATAAACATAACACCTGTCATGAACATCAATAAGCCTTCATGAATATTTATGACTGTTGTCATAAAGCGTCATTCGGTAAATTATGACACTTTTAATACAAAATTGACACTATTCAAAATGTCTTTGTTATGACAACTTGACATTAACCAAGAAATCATTACTGTTTAAACTTTACCTTTAATAACATAGTTACCTACATTTTTAAAGTGCAATCAGTAATACTTTTATAACAAATTTATATCAGTAATGGTTTTTATATATAAACATTAGCAGGTTCTTTATCACTTTTGACAAAATTATTAGGAGTCACTGGATGGCCCAAATAGCCACAGGGTGCAGACTCTTGGTCTAATCCACAATTTCTCTGTGACATTCAGTGAAGTTTGTTGCTGCAACTGGAAAAACTTAGTAGCAGAGGATACAATTGCATTGCACCGTCTTGATGCATGATTGGGGTATTTCTAAACTCACGTTATATTCATGTCCACGCTGACCCCCGGGGCTCCTCTCTCGCTGTACATAATGGCCATGGTAGAGATCACGTCCACCAGGGTGGCTGTCAGCCCGCCGTGCAGCGTCCCTCCCCGGTTTGTGTGCTCCTCTTCCACCCGCATCTCACACACCACCTTCCCGGGGCTCGCAGACACAACGTCCACCTATGGACAACATCTGGGGTTGCAGTTTGAAAACGCAAAAACCCTGGGTTTAGCTTCAAAAATATCTGTTCACATTTACCTTGCTTATGACTCTGTCGAAGCCCGAGTGGTCGACCATCGCTCTCATTATTTGTCTCAGTGAGTTTAAAGTCAGGGTGCTCATGTTTGACGGACATCAACGCGGCCAATGTCAAAGTTGTGTTTATTTCCAACAGGAAGTTGCTGCGTTTCATAAATCGTCCGGGCGGAACTTGAGTAGATTTACGGAAGTGCACCAAAAGTAGTGGAGAAGCATAAAAACAAGAGCCATATATATACTTATATATACTGATGGACATAATCTGTTGTATGTTTAATATTTTTATTTTATTTCTTATCAATTCTTTATTTCCCAGAAGGTTGCGCATCTACACTGTGATTTATGGCCACATTTAAACATTGCGCATTTAAGTCAAATTTTACATCTGAAATAATTACAAGGTAATTATTCAATTTTACCTTCAAAAATTAAGGTAAAATTATTTTTTACCTTAAAAAAACTAAGGTATGTTTTTTTACCTAACTTCTTATTCATAAGGTCCCAAAAGACCATTCTCAAGTGCTTTTACTGGATTACTGTGAGTTTTATTATCAAATAAAATGTCATCAAAGTTCCAATGAGTTTTTATAGTGTCCATTTTCTGAAATTCTGCAACATATTAAAATGAACCTGATCAAACCATGGCAAAATCTAAAATTAATGCAATGTACAAAAATAAAAAAGTATTTACCTCTAAAAGATTTATTTTTGTTTTTATTGTCATACACTTGAATGTTTAGATACAATGAATGGTAATATCAGGAACAAATAGTGTGTGCACCAAAGGTAATTTTAAATTATGATTTCATTTATGAAGGAAAAAACCTAAGCAATCCAGTCTGGTTCTCTGTGAGAAACACTGGGATTAAATGGCACCTCTCCCATGGACTATCATTGGAGATAGTGTTTCAGTGTTATTAGTAATGGCCTCATGGCCTTATGGCAACCAAATTATTGAGCTGATCTAAAAGCAGAAAATAAATAGTTCTCCAATAGAGTTCATAAAGCAAATTATTGTTTTGAAGAATCTAGAATAATTCACTACAGTTTTGACCTATATTTTCATTGTGGTTAACTTCTCGTCTCAACATAAAAGATCGCCAAAAACACATGAAATAATTTGTGTTTTCATTAAAAGATAAAATATTTAATTAGTTTTAAACTTCATAAATAATCTGTTTTCAGGGAGGCAGTTTCTAGCTGTTGATAATCAAATCCAATAAATTAATTGTAAGTTTTTATGTTAAATGGTGTTGCTCTTTGTTTTCTCGTCTCCCCAGGTCCATTAATGTCGTGTGTAAAAGTGAAACCACAAAGAATGCAATGGAAAATTTTATAATGTACCCCTCACTCCTCTTATGCTTTAGATTGTCTCTGATGATGAGATCATTGTGCCTGCATGATCTTATCATCTAATCCGGTACACAATCTGGGTGTTACTTCTGAGACTGCATTTCACGCATTAAGTAAAATCCCCCTTTGCTAAACAATAGACAAATGGCAAGGCCATCGGGGTTGGGCCCCACAGAATCCTTGGTGCATAACAATCAATGATTCACACCTTTGATCCAATCAAGTCTCTTGTCTCTCTGTTGAGAAACACCCAAAGACAGTGACAGAATCTGACTTTAACCCTCTTAAGACCATAATTGTAACTGGGGCGCCTGGTATTTTTCTGATTTTATGGCTGTAAA
>NW_015112799.1:227393-259457 GCF_001443285.1 Poecilia latipinna | reverse complement strand
GTGTGTGTGTGTGTGTGTGTGTGTGTGTGTGTGTGTGTGTGTGTGTGTGTTTGTTTTATTTATTTTTTTTCAGTGGCCCTAATCCTAGTCTAGTTTACTAGGTTGAATTTGAAGGGCGCTTGTTTGACTACCGTTGCCTTAAAGCCCCATAAAGAAGCGCAACGACCAGAACCTGCACAACACCGGAAGTCTTTCAATGTTACACACATCCCGGTTACTTTGTAAAGATGGAGCCAAAAATGAAGTAAACATGCTCTGAAATCCTTTTCTTGTGTGTCATTCCGCTTGTAAAAATAGTTCCTACGACAAAAATGGCTTCTACATCAAACTCGGAGTCGCCGTCTGTGTCTGACGTGGAGAAAAGCAGGAGTGGACTTTGCGAGGAGTTTGCTACTATAACGGGAACTGATAGCGCCGTGGCTCAATGCTACCTGGCTGAAAACGACTGGGAGATGGAGGTACAGTAATTAGTGGTTACAATAATACTAATGCGCCAGAGATAATGCTGCTATGTCCACACAACTGATGTCCGTTTTATTGATTTGTTCATTGTGTTTACATGAGGAAAACATCATTATCTCCTTAAGATACAGCCAGACAGATTTTATTTACTCTTAAAAAGATTCTGTTTCCCGCAGAGAGCTATAAACTCATTCTTTGAGGCAGACATGGAGAGAATATTTGAGGAAGACTTTCAGGAGAGTGACAGCGTCCCTCCGAAAAAAAAGCAAAAAGTCGAGGAAGAACCTTCAAAGGAGTGGTGAGTCAATTCTTTAAATCGTACAAGTTAACATGACAAAGTACCTCTGACGTTATAAAGCCAAGTACAGTTATAATAGTCTCTGAAAACATGTCCAGCATCGATTTGACCGGAGACAGTCCAGTTGCACGAAAACCACCGGATGAAGATGACGGCAAACTGTCCCTGATCTCCTGGAACGTGGATGGACTGGATACGGACAACCTGGCAGAGCGAGCCAGAGGCCTCTGTTCCTACTTGATGCTGTAAGTAAAACTACAGGCCTACAGAAACAAGTCACTGGCTGGATTTAAGTAATTACAATTAATAAAGCGAGACAAAATGAGGTTACCTGGAGGACAAGTAGCATGTTTCACCAGAACTCTCTCCATATTTCGGAAATTTAAAGTGGTCAGTAATCACATGAAAAGCATCTAAGAGTTTTCTTTTAACTTTTTTTTAATTGTAATACTTCTCGTTGCATAGATACACCCCTGATGTGGTATTCCTGCAGGAACTCATTCCACCTTATGTTCAATACTTGAAGAAACGGGCTGTCAGCTACCTCATCATTGAAGGTAGAGTGTGGCTCAAAGAGGCTTTTTCTCTGAAATAAACTCATGCTACAGTAAAAATATCTAAATACAAATATCAATAATATATGATGTGTGTGGTGTATGTTTCTGGTGTGTATAGCTTGCACACATATGCTTTCCACTGATTATGACAGCTTTGTGTTAAAAACACTGATGAGATCCTCTGTAGTTGCTGATTAGTAACATATTGGTCTCATTTCCAACCTATAGGAACCCTGTAAACAAATCGACTGGAAAACGATTTAAAGGTGTATTGTTTTTGAAGTAAAACGTGTGAAAAGGTTGAAATATGCACTTATTTAACTCGTGTTACTTCTGAACTTGGCTCCTTGATGAAAGTTCCTCCATTTTTCTTCGAACTGGGTTTCCACGGTCTGCTGTTCCCTGCAGTGATGATGCAGACTACTCACAAGTCATCCATACTACCCCAGTTATACAATGATGATGCTGATGATGAGTAAATACATGAGGTATCCTTTAAAGCTCTTGCTCTCTTCTGAACTCTGATTGAAGGTGGTGAGGAAGCTTACTTCACAGGAATGATGCTGAAGAAATCCAGAGTAAAATTTTTGGAGAGCGAGATCGTAACTTATCCCACCACACAGATGATGAGGAATCTACTTGTCGCTCAGGTATTTCCACCTTTACTTGAGCTTTTTATCTGTGTCAGGACTATGTGCAGTGTGGGGTTTTTTCCTCTACAGTGGAGTTTTAAATGAAGGGCAGAAGTTTTAGTTGTAGTTTAATGTGAATGGAGCATCTTCTTCAACTTGTTTGCCATGTTTATGTCCAATGTTGTTATTTTCTTGCCATCTTTCACAAAGTAAATATTTGTGCACGATTAATAGTTGGATTATTTTGGGATACTTTAGTTAAAGTTAGCTAAACACAAAAGGACACAATGCTTTTTAGATTAAGGTTTGTAAATTATTAAGAATATTGTATTTTCATTAGCTTATACTTTAAAACAAAGCCCCATTTTATGTTGATCTATCAAATAAAATCCCAATTAAATATAGTGACCTGTTGTTATACGACAAAGACTGAAACAATTAATCAGATTAATCGTGATAAACTGATTATTAGTATAATCGTTAACTAGTTTAGTAATCATTAGCTGGAGCATACAAACTAAAAAAAAGAAGTTAATTTGCTGGAAGAATATACTCAGAGCCAAGACTGTTAATTTTTTTAAAGTATACATTTTCTTTTTAAGATAAAGAAAAACTTTGTTTGTAATTATGTTCTACCCAGAGTCAAATTCTGAGATTTTCAAATATTATTAGAAGTATTTATTTATTTATTATTTTCATCCTTTACTACAAATAATCTGGTATACACTAAGGGAATGCTGGATTATTGCATTTTAGGCGATAGAATGTTTGTTTTCTCATGTAAAACAGGAGTAGAATTGTTGAATTGCATCTTCTAATGCATTTCTAATCTTATATTAAAAGGTTTAAGTTGTTCAATGAAACATCTCCAGAATGTAACAAGGATTTTCTCTGATTAGTTGTCTGAATAATTATTAGTTGCAGCCCTGAACGTGTCACAATGTGAAAAGGCTGAAGGAGTGTGAATATAAGTGACTCTAAATGCTGCACGTCTAAAATCAGGTGACGTTCAAAGGTCAGAAGTTATGCCTGATGACCTCCCACCTCGAAAGCTGTAAAGGCCACGCGCAGGAGCGGATGAAGCAGCTGCACACGGTGATGCAGAGGATGAAAGACGCTCCTGATGATGTCACCGTCCTGTTTGGAGGGGACACGAATCTGAGGGACACCGAGGTCGGCGTTTCCCCGCAGCACCGAGCCGACTTCTGCTTCAACGCACGTTATAAATTCCTCTTTGTTCTGGGCTCGCCAGGTAGCCAAAGTGGGCCTGCCGTCTGGCGTCTGCGACGTGTGGGAGCGACTGGGCAAGCAGGAGCACTGCCGCTACACGTGGGACACCAAGGCCAACAACAACAAGACCGTTCCCTTCGTCAGCCGCTGCCGCTTCGACCGCGTCTACCTCCGGCCAGCCTCCAAGGAAGGAGTACCACGTTTGGCCCCGGATCACATGGCCCTAATCGGACTGGAGAAGCTGGACTGTGGCCGCTACACGAGCGATCACTGGGGCATTTACTGCAGCTTCACCGCAGGGTAGAAACACTCGAAAAAAGCTGGAAGCATTTTAGCGAACATCTGCTGCTCCGTTTTTTTTTTTTTTTTAATCTGCCAAACTCTCACTGAAAATAGGCCTGAGCTGACATGTGTTGCTTGTTAACGTCAGGTCTTGATTTGTTTTATCTCCACGCAGTTCTAAGATGAGTTAATAAAAACATCCGTCTTGTTTGGAAACCACAGCTGAGGTTGAAATTTCATGCCTTCCATCCGACTCCCATAAAACTGCTGACAGAAAAATACCACTGTGAGGCGTGACGGCAGCCTGAATCTTTTCACCTGCTCCTCTTTTAATGATGAAGGTGACTGCAACAAGATTTTTCTCTTTACGCAACAAAAAACTAATAAATGTACATTTTGTACTTGTCAAACACATTGTGTAAGTTTCCAGGCATATTTGGTGTTTTGCGTGTTGCCACTAGAGGGCAGTGTTAGGTTATAGTGCTTTTTTTTAAAGCAGCGCTGCTGTCCTGGAAAATCTGAAACACGGATCATGGACCCATAGCTTAAATACTAAACATCTGAACTCAAACTGGGAAAGAAAATATTTAGTCAGAAAGAAAGTTTGGAAATATCAAAGGTAACCTGGATAAATACAGAATGCAATGTTTAAAATTAAGTTTCTTTTTCTTTTTTTTTAGGGAACATTAATCTGACAAAATGATCTGTATCCTTGTTAAAATAACTTCTGTCATATTCCACAATTTTCAGACAGCTGAATGCAGTATCACTGGCTACACACAGGTCTCATTACTGTTCTCAAAACTATTCAGTAGAACCTGTCTGACCAAAAAAAAAAAATCAAAGAGCAACATGTAAATGCCTCAATGCAAATACTTTAAACAAAAACAAAACATAGTTGTTGATGTCAACAAACATTTCTAGGCCTTTTTGGAGTTGACGCAAAGTGAGAGCTTCCAACTACAAATGTAAACATCAAAGAGATCTGGTCTGCCAGAATTACGTCAACAGCGAATCGATGACTCATTCTGGTGGCAATGACATCTTAAACACTCACTTGCCTCAGTTAACGTCGGAGTTTATGACTCAGGAATAAGAAATTGACCAAAAAATGTCATCAGGCTGCACGAGAGTTAAAAGGACAAAACCACTGATGACCAAAAACAACTTGATCCTCAAGAAAAATACTCTGTGGACTTACGAGACGAAGGTGAGGAATGTCTCCTTAGATCTGTTGTGTAATAAATTAATCCATTCATCACAGCACTGGGCTAGCGTCCATCTCCAGTGGTCATTAGGTAAAACCCGGCTGCACTATGGACAGGTTTCCACCCCAAAGAAACACTCAAAACAAACTCAGCATTCAGAAACAGGACATTAGTGGGATAGTTGAGGGTTGCTTTGCTGCTGTTGCACTTTAATGACTTGGTGTAATTGATGGAAATTGTCTCTAACACATGAAACTGAAGCAGAATGTCCCACCATTAGTTCACGACCTTGAGCGCAAACACATTAGTGTTATGCTGCATTAAAATGATCTAAAACACAACGAAAATGAAGGTTTTTGGATTGGCCTAGTCAAAGACTCAGCTTAAATGTGCACATTGACAATAACCTTACAATGCAAAAACACTAAATCTTACCAAGTATTTTTTTTAGTCTGGTTTCTGATGCAAATATCTTGGTACACTTGAAATAAGACAAACCTTGCAAGTAGCTTTTCAGCATGATATAGGAGCTTGTTTTAAGTCAATAGTTCCTTAGTACTGATAAAGAAAGTACTAGTTAAAAGTGAAATAATTTGTCAGCCCAATTAAACATTATTTCATATTATTTTTCAAACTATGGGGAGAAGATGTCCTGTTCCTCTGGAAGATAATTTCACTTAAAACTAGCACTTTTTCGTGAATATTAAAGATTTACCGACTCAAAACAATCCCCTTTATCATGCTTAAAAGTTGCTGATATTTGCACTATAAACTAGACTGAAAATGCTTGTTACTATTGCATGATTTTGAAGTGTAAAAGGGCTGCAAATGCTCCAAAAAGAGCCTCCAATGATTCTGAATTATTAAAACAATTCTGCATGGAGGAGTAGACGCAAAATCCTCCACAGCTGCCGCCCGAACTACGACAGTCACTTTTTCACATACAGACAGGTTGATCTGGTTTGTTTTGTCCCATAATAATCTATAATCTGATACGGGGGCGTCACAAAAAACAGGTACAGCAGGAGGCATCTGAGAGGAGCAGATATTTTTTCACACTGTGTTATTATTTTAGATCAGATCCATCTTGGTAATCTGTGCCAGGTTTTTATGATGTCCCCTCCATCCGGTCTAAATGTTGATCAGATTATTCTCTGCTGACATTAGGAGAAGTCACACACTGAAGTGACTCCTCCCTGGGAGCCTCATGCCCTCCTCTCTTGTTTGTCTTTCTGGTTTCCTGTGCAAGGACATCAGGATAAAACCCCTTAACAGTCTGTACACACGAAAACATAAGTATCTGCTTTTCTTGTTGGAGATGTTTTTCTATTAAGCATGAACAATTAATGTTTTTCCATGCGTATCTATCTCTCTTTCTTTTATTTAAAAGAAAAAAAAAACAGCAACCAGCTGCAGAAGGATTTTCACTGATTAAGGTAAAAAAATAAAAATAAAAATCAATAAAATAAAAAGTCCCCTCATACTGTAAAGCTCACAGAGATCAGGAGCAGCTCATATAAGATCCAGCAGCTGCCTGAGCCAAGACACCAGTCATGTGATTTATCCCTCTGCCCGGAGCAGCGTCTTCCTGCCACAGGCCCGTCTTCCTCCTCCACAAATCCACAGCCGCTCGTCTCGCAACCATAAGTTTTTTCGCCCGCGAGGCAGCGTGGATGTGCTCCAGCATCATCTCGCTTTCTCCCCTCGGCCTCTTTTATCATTTCACTCCTCGCCCCGTCCAGAGCCATCAGTCTCACACATGTTTTTCAGGAGCAGAGCCCTCAGTGATGGCTGCAGCTCCTCGCTGGAGCTCCGTCACTATGAATATCCTTGGAATTGCCCCCGACGTGTCCATGTGCCTGACTGGGAGCCTCTGGGACGAGCTTGTCCTTTGGCGTGATGTTGTAGGATGATGATGATGATGATGATGATGGATCTGACTCAGATCTGACCTCAGTCCAGAGAAGATCAGCAGATCGTGTGAGGGGAAGCTTTGTTTCTTTGTAAATGTTGGACTCTGACAGGGATTTCTCTGGAAAGATCCACGATCTGAGGCTCAAATCCCGTCAATCAGAACCCTTCAAAAAAAACAAAAAAACAAACAAACATAAAAACTTCAAGACACAACAAAAATGTTGTATGTTAAATACATGCTTAAGGCGTAACATTTCAACAGAGAAAAAATATCCCAAAATTCACTGATTCAATATTTCTATGTAACTGCGAACATAAAAGAACAAAAGTTCGATTGAGGAAAAATATTACATAAATGCAAAAACAAAAATTGAGTTTAACATAATGTCAAAATAAGAAAAGTAAAAATCACATCAACAAAATGCAATTACTGAAAAGTGTTTAGAGATGGAAGATAATCTTTCAGCAGGTGGCACAATGTTGCTTTCAATACAAAGGAAAATGCTGCAAATTAAATAAATGTTTTTGAAGTTACATCAAGAAAAATACTAAATAAATAAGTAAAAAATATATATGAAAAATTATGGCAGAAAACATACTATGCATAAAATACAACAAAGAGCAAAAATTATTCTGAAACTTCAGCAAACTTAATTTTAACAATAAAATTTCGAAACAAACTCAACCACATTTTTTCAGATACAAATGCAGATGATGTAATTATTGATTATTTAGAAAACATATTAATAGAAGTAAAGAAAATCATAAATCTTCAGAAAAATAAAATCATGTTTTTGTTGAGGTAAAATAATTGTAAATAATTCTAAAATGCGATAAAGAATGAGCTTCAGCGCAATAAAAATTAAGGCTGAACCAAAGTTTTGTGAAAACCCTTCAGCATATTATTTAATCAAATTTGCATTAATAATATCCCTATTAATTTATTAATAAATTTGATTCATTTTATTCGGCTGTATCACTCAAACGGTATAGATAACTTTATTTATTGCCAATTTTGATGAAGTTATGATTTATGAATTTACTTAAATGTGTATTTGCCTACACATACATTACCAGTATTGGTAATTTTATTTACTGGATTATGAAAAAATACTTTAAGATTAGATGCTTATAAGACTCAATATATATATATATGTATCTAAAAACACAAAATAAAAAATTTTAAATAAAAAAAAAAATTAAATATGTAATTTTTCTTTGTTATACCAAGTCAGATTTACACAAAATATGTATTTTGTGTATTTCAGTATTACACTGAAAATGTAGTTTAGTGCAGTATATGAAATTAACTTAATAAAATTAATAATTAAATATGTGTAATGAATATAGCAATAACTACATAAGTATTATATTTATTGCATTAATTTCTGATTTTAGCTAAATTAGTAAAAAAACAAAGGTTGATATGACCTGTTGATTTATTGCCTAGATTGAACTGCATGTTTATTTTCAAGATGATTTAACTTCATGCTGCTTTTTACACGTCAGGTCTGCTGAAACCTCGGCATCGGTTTTAAAAAGAGCAAAGCAAAGAACAAAAACACATGTAACAAAGTCTGTCAAGTTTTATTTTCTCTTTCATAAATAACACTGAACAAGCGTTGTACAGTGATAAATACTATTTATACACTGTAAAACTCTCTGTATTAAAAAATACAGCATATGTGTAATGCACTTGATACAGATGGGGAAGTATTGCATTCCATAGCACCGGACCGGACCGGACCCTCCTCCCGTCCCCTCAGTCCCCCAGCTGCTCTGCAGAGTCGGGTCCTCAGTGGCTCTCTATGAAACATACTTCCCTCAGGAATCAGTTGTTGCATAACTAGATCTAAGTTAAGTAGAGCCCAGCTAGGAAGAACAAAAGCTTTATCTAAAAAAATAAAATAATAAAATAAAATACCTCCACATAATCTTTTAAAGTCCCAGCTGAGAAAGAGACTATGCATGGTAATCGTTGACCCTCATTTCATGTATTTATCGTTTTGGGGAACACGTTCTCGCCACGCTTTTCTAACAAACTGGCGTGAAAAAAATATCCTAAACGTACCAGACTGAGAGGTTGGAGGTGTTCATGCAACAGCAGTGAGAAGCTAAATCGTTTGCAGGCGATCGAATAGTTTTCGGGGCTCTCCCGAAGCTACAAACGCTCACATTTTTGTTCAGGTCCTCAACAGAACATCAGAGGCAGCAGGAGGTAAAAAAAAAAGGCAGGTTGAACACAAACGAGTCAAACACAGATCGACTAACAACTCAGACGTGACGTTTGAAACATCTTCAACAGCGAGACCGAACAGTTCCAGGTTCACTTGGCTCAACGTATTACAGATATATGTTCTTATTCCCTTTATTGTTTTTTTTTTTTTTCGTTTTTACTTTTTAGTGTCAAATATTATTGCTAAATTCCAACGGGAAGGGGCATTCAAAGAAACATTTCACATTTGGATGAGGAAGAAAAGGGGAGAAATAAAGAGTTTATCAGAAGATGGAATGTGTTTTCGGACAAACGTCAATTCTGGATTTCAGCTGAAACGTTTGTAGAGGAAAAAAAAAAAAAAAAAACGAAACGAAAACTGGGGGGAGAAAAGAAAAACAAAGATCATCAGCCAAGGTTAGAAAACAGGGTTCCTGAAAAACAAGATGGATGTTTTAGACAGAAGCCCTTATTATTCCTCAACCAGACTTTGTCTGAGGAGCAGCATCGTAAGAAATGTAAAAACAAACCACAGAATCACATTCATCATGTAGAGTCAACGTTGTGTTTGATTGTCAGCTTCTGAGACTTTTAACCAACCAAACCCGTCCAAAGTTAAACACACCTTTACGAAAATATCGCCGGTCGGCTTCAGCGGACTACGCGAGGAAATCTACGGCAACGAGGACCTTGTTGATCGATGCGGAAGTAGGTAAATAAAGTTGTTCATTTATGGCACAGAAAAATAAAAGGCTCTATTTTTGCTTTACTTTCATTCCATAAAAGAAACGAAGCTGACTCGGTTTTGGGTTACTTTGTGATTAGTTTGGTTTCAGCACTGAATGCAACATTCATACTCTTCCGTTAATCTTTTATGATCTATTGCACGGATTTGTGAACGTCAAAGTTTTTTCTTTGACGTTCACAAATCCGTGCAAACAAACAGAAGTATTTACAGGCGCAGCTTGAGAAATTTAAATATCTTCGAAAAGTTCATTTAAGTGATTCAGTCCACAATTAAACTCAGGTGTGGGTTTATATTTCAAGTATTTGTGAGCTTATCGCTAATAAAAATGCAAAGTTCAGTCACTCCATAAACTAAAATTTTATGTAATACTTACAAAAAAAAATTTTTTTTTAATTTAATGCATTAATTTAATTTAAGGCCCATGCAGCTATAGAGAAGCAGGCCAAGTTGATAGTTGTCCAAGAGTGCTGAGTCCAAGAATAAGTACAGGAAAGCTTAGTGAAAGGAAAAACTGAGGTAGAAAAAGGTGCACAAGCAACACAGCCTTAGGAGGATTTTAAAGCAAGGCCCATTCTTGAGTTTGAACATATATTAAAAAAACAAAAATAGAAATATTAACCTGCCAAAAGGTATGTCACTTCTAGACTGTGGCTCCGTTTGGATGAGTTACTTCATTGAAGTGACATGAAAGTAAATCAAGCTTTTGCTGACCAGTCAAGCTCAGTGACTTCATGGCTATTAGTCCTGGAATTGGTACTTTTAATCCAAAATGCATGTTTTTCTACCACACATTTTCCTTCCACTCAACTTTCCAGTAATATGCTTTGGTCACAGCAAAAACAAAGCATTTCTGCATTGAAAATCCCCTTTCGATTCCTCATATGTAAATTCAGCACATTTCTAGTAAACTGAATTTGAAGTATTCATTAGCTGTAAGCCATAATAACAAAGATAAACACTTGAAATATAACACTAAGCGTTAAAATTCCTTTGTTAATTTAATTACTGAAATGCATTATTTCTTTCAATGTTTTTCTAATTTTCCTTTTTTTTTTTTGTTTCCCTCAATCGCAGTCAAAAGTAAACAAAGATGTAAAATCAAACCCTAGGATTTTCCAGGAAAAACCTGACCCAGTGCTTCCAACGCAGGAATCACTGCCCTGGCTTCATACCTCGCCTAAACTTCCTGGAAGAGGCGTTCCTGAGTGTCCTGCTGCGAAAGCTGCTCCTGTTCCGGCAGCTCCGAACAAAACTAATAAACCAGCAGAAAGAGCTTGGAGACTTCTCGAAACGAGGGCACTTTAAAAAGAACGAACGGCTAAAGCGAAATGATTTCAAAGTATTCATAATGCCCTTGTTAGTAAACTGTAAATGAGCAACCGGGTGTGGATAAAGTCACCTGAAATGAAACAGAACCGCACGAAGTAAAGGTGCATAGGTCGGCAACAGAAAGTCGATTCCTTGGTTCTCTAGAAAGCTCCAGATTGCACATTCATAACAACACCAAGCGGCCGGTGAGGCTTGTTTCGCCTCACCTCTGATATTTCTGAAAGTCATTGTTTCATTGACATCTCCTGTAACAGCAGATATTACGAGGTACCTAAATAAACTTAACTCATAAAACGTATTAGGATGACAAACCACAAAAAGGATTTTTCACGACACCGTTCCTTATCGAAGGGTGCGTGGTCCCAACATGTCGAGAACAGAAACCGCAGAACCCAGACGCTCTCAGGGTTTCCCTCTGAACGTGACGTCATGAAGGATAAATGGTAAACTTTGCCACCAGTACGCTCTGGACTCCAGAACTCAGTGGGCTCCTTCTTAAGCTGTCCGGTCTTAAAAGCCGAGTCTTCTGGTCCGTGGAGCTAACCGGAGTCTCTGGTCGTCACACCACGTTGATGCAGTTTCCGCCGCCGGCCGCCGCCCTCTTGCTGCAGTACGAGAAGTCGCTGTGATTGGTGGAGGAGCCGTTCATGTGCGACGACTTGAGCTCCATCTGGCAGGCAGCGATGGCAGCGTTCAGCTCAACCTGAGCTCTGTGGACCACGTAGAACATCAGCCCGATGCTGATGATGATCTGTGGAGACAAGCAACGCAGCACGAGCTCATTTTTGGGTTTGTATCGTTTTAGGGTGTCTTGTAGACTCTGTTCGACTGGGGAACAAATATTGCAACATTTCCTACATTTTCAGCTGGTCTGGTTTTCTTGAACTGTGTCAAACCAATTAAACCCTTTGAAAAACCTATTCCCCTCCTTGCTTGTGGTGGCGCTGCATCAAGAACCGATGAAGGAAACGACACAAGAACTTCTGAGCGTAACTTCCTCAGAATTTTAGCAGTTGTAGGATTTCCCTTTTTTTCCCCCTCTCGCTAGGACTAGATACACAGGTTTGCTTTGGTTATATTTACCCAGAATTCCTTGGAATTCTTGGTAAGACAGGAGTATTCGATCAGGTAACGGGTAAGTATGGTGGGTTATGTTTCCTTATGGCGTAAAACACAAAATAAATATGTTTTAATTTTTCAGCTGCTGTAAGAGTCCTGCAGAAGCGCACAGCATCACACCGTGCACACCGACCTGGCACAGAACAGACTGCCTGAACCTCAGTAATGACCACAATGATTAATCAGCCCATTTCATAAACTATGACCTGCAGTGACCCAAATGCAGCTCAGCAGCCCATGTCATGAGGGAACATTTAATTAATGTATTTATAATGCATGAGCTGGACTGGAAGTAACAACTTAGCAAAGCAACTCCATAAGTGACCAGACAAACATGTCTGGATTTATTAGTCTTTTTGGACAAAAATTAGGTTGCAGGTTTTATTTACTAAAAATGCTGTCCAAATATTTCTAAGGTATTTAGGTGAGTTTTCAACTTTTGTTTCTATCATTCTCAACTCCAGTGACATTGTTTTAAATGCATCTAAAGGTCAAATGGTTCATTTGATTTAGTAAACATTGGGTTTAAAAGAAAAAAAGTTTTCTTCACATCTACCACTGGTTTTAGATATTTAACGAATAAATGTTGACCTACTTTACCAGAAAAACAAAAAGTTGGAGCAAGTGTTGTTTTCATCCATCTAGCACTACTCTCTCAATTTCTTTGCACTCAAACAAAAGTATTTTTTTTTGTATTTTAATGTCATGATAAAAATACAACTAAAATAAAAGGATATAATTAATTTATAAAGCTAAATAAAATAAAAATGTCTGCATTTCAGTCAAATGTAAATGACATTTGCATGTCATTTGCAAAAATGACATGCAAATGTCATTTTTGCATTGTTTTTTTATGGAGCTTACTAAATTTGTATTCTAAGGTGCCACTTAGACATGCCACTTTTACAGCACCCAGTTTTGCATACTGTAATCCCAGACAAAAGTATAAAAGACCATGCCTGAGCTATAAATACAGTCAACACCGACTCATGTCAAACTGAGGTCCACCTGCAGCCTCGACATTGAATTCATCCCCACTGCTCACTGGGCTCCGTTTTCTTTTTTCAAAGTCATGTATTGGCTGCTTAATCTCATGATTCGCTTAGTTCACTTAATGTGTCATTTCTTTTCATGTATTAAAACTATTTTTACGCTTGCAGACATGCAATTTAACTGCAGTTTGCATCAGAATTACGTTTTTGTTTCGAAAACAGCTGGATGAAACTGATTCAGTCAATATCTGTAAAGTGGGATTTCTTATTCTGTTAGAACTGGGTATAGTGCAGCCGTAGACATGCATAATGAAGCATCCAAATCCAATTTTAATATTTAAGGACATATTTCCAATGGGCTGAATTAAGTTAGAACAAAGGCAGACTCGGCAGCAGGTGTGCTTTGGTGTCAAGCCAAATGAAACAACAGAGCCCAATAATAGGAGAAATCTATTATTAGAAAGACAAACACACTTCTTGGAAAGGTGTGTGTGTCTTATGAAAATGCTACATGTCATTTTGAGGGTGTGGCTCCCTGCCCTCAGGAACAAGCGTCACCTATTTTCCCCAAGTGCATTATTAAACGTTCGAGCAAAGTGCACATTACATATCATGACACTATGTTTGTTCAACCTTGCTCATGTATGTTGTTGCAGTGTGAAGCTGCTACCAAGGCCAACCAATGCTTATCTATCGTTACACAGGCCCAACCCCTGCAGATGAAGCTGAATCACACACTGGCCTTTACACAAAAAAAAAACAACAGTAAGCATAAAATAATTCCAAGTGGGACTTGATAAACATTCTATGAGTTATTGAGAAAACTGCATAAGTACAAGAGAATAGGAACTAGAAGAAAGCTGAGCATCTGCTCTCACTAGAAGGTCGTTCCTTCGGGCGCTGCGAGCTTTTGGATTTGTTCTGACACAGCTGATCTAATGTACTAGCAGAACTTAAACACGTCACTGAACCGCAGCTAGTGGAAAAACCTCTCGTCGGATCATTTTTGACACAGTGCCAGTTTGTGGTTGTGTGTCAGCTGCTTTAAAGACTCTGTAAAGTGTTTATTTTAAGGGGTTAAATATAATACAGAAATCGAGAAATTGGAAGAAGGAAAACAGGATTTGCTGGTGCAACCTGGGTCGTCCATGTTTGACCTTGGACATTTCTAGGAGAACTCTGAATATACAAAGCGGATCTGTGCTTCAAGGCATAAAGACAGCTGAAACCCAGTTCCCTATTTTATATACAAGTCACTCATTATTATTCATAAATTCAGTTATAGCATTTCTCTTACACATGCGAGTAGCTTGATATCGCATCTATCCGTCTCACCTGCAGGCTGAACACAAAGTAGCCACTGATGCTCTGCTCGGCGATGACGTCCTCCATGGTGCGCAGGGTGGTGCCCAGGTACGAGTTGAGGAGCTGTGTGGGCAACAAACCCATGGAGGAGGCCACCAGGTAGTTTGGCAAGGACACATCTGTGATCTGAAGGCAGAAACAGAGACTTTACCACGCTCAAAAAAGAGAAAGATAAAAAAAAAATATGGCAGCACTTCGGAGCAGAAATGAGAACCGTTTGCAATTGCATGTGTATATTTTCGTGCCATGAATTATCACTTTAAATTTCAAGGAACAGAAGTGGACACAGTCTCCTGTGGTTAAGTAAATGTATGTTTATTACAGAACCATGTTGTCACAGAGGACAACACATTCATTTAGTAGGAAAAAGCTCCTGCTAAGAATTATTTAGTTGTTGGTAGCCCCCACTATTTGCCTAAATCTAATGAAACAAACTTTTTTATTTATCACTTCTAAATGTCTGCGTCTAGTTATCAAGAACTTTATAACAAGCATTAGACATCATTTGTACACTAGTCATTTGTTTTGGGGACAATCCAGGAAAATCCTTTTTCTTTCAACCGAGACTGTGATCAGATCGCAGCCAGGCTGTCCTGCAGCAAACACTGCATAATGATGCATAAAGAAAAGCACAATAGAAATGAATTTGTTCTAACAAATTTAGACCAGCGACCTGCATAAATCCGTCTGTCTGTGTGTGTGTGTGTGCGTGCGTGCGTGCGTGCGTGTTTGTTTGTAATACCTTGTGGGGACGATTTTCCTGACATATACTACTTTGTGGGGTCCAATTGCTCCTTGTGGGGACCGAAGCCTGGTCCCCACAAGGGAAAACCCTGTTTTTCGGTCAGGGGTCAGAGTTAGGACTAAGGTGTGAATTGAGTTTTGGTTAGGGTTAGGTATGTGATGGAAAGGGTTAGGAAAAGGGTAAAGGTTAGGGTAATGAAAGGAAGTCAATGGAAAGTCCCCACAAAGATAGCGTGTGTGTGTAGCTAAAACTAGGGTGCTTTTTTTTTATGCAAAATACGGTTTTAAAAGTGCTTTTGCCAAAAGGAAAAAAACTGAAGCTGCTTCTATTATATATATTTAGAAAAATAAAATTAGTCAATGTGATTGAAGACCGTTTTTTATTAAGTAAGGGAAACCAGCTGTGTCACCAACTGAATATTAATTAGGTAATTTCTTAAAGAAGTGATAATATATACCCTTGATAGAGGGTTAGATAAAGAGTTTGCATCTGCAACATTAGAATAAGACAAGAAGACACAGATTAGATTCACCCTCCAATGTCTTCCTTCCTCTACTCCAGCAATAAAAAAATAAAAAAAACAGAACTCAAATCATTATCTGCATAGTTTCATCTGATAGCATCTACTTCAGTTAGCTGATTAAACTACACTCTCAGGGTTGCCACAATATCCTGTAATCTGTGTCACAATAAGAAAATCAGATCTTGGTTATGCTGGCAAACAAACGCCAACAATATGGTGCAACTTCCACGTCCTAAACACACGTCAGCGCAGATTCTGCTCGGCGTCTCGTTTCTCGTCGCAGCCGCCTAAATATAAACAAACGTCTGTGTTTGTGTCACCCTTGATCCCTTGATTAAGTGATGACATAAGCCACAGCGTGACAGCGTGGGCTGCGTGAGGATGTGACCTTGGCTCAGCGTGCACTTTGTCCAGACTGTGGCTGATAGCGGGGCCGGAGGAGAACACGGCTCGATGCAGCCTGCGCCAAAGCGTTTTCAAGGCGTTTGAATACTAACGCTGGATTCACCCAAACGTCTCGACGCAGATAAATACCAAACCATCCTTCGTTTAAAAAATAAAAAATCCCATACTTGCCTTTTCCACAGTTCTTAGTTGTTTATACATTATTTATATAGACATAATAAAATCTGGAAATACAATTATTTACCATATTTTTTAAATTTTTATTTTACATACTTATCCACACCTGAAAAAAGTGAAATCAATTTCCACAACTTTCCTGACTTTTTCAAACAGCGTAGGAGTCAGTAGCTTTCCAAAGCATAACTGATGTTTTCTCTTGATGCTTTTCACTAAAATGTCTTGACTATGACACATCCAACCAGTAACATGTTAAAAAAAAAAAAAACCCAGAAGCTTTCAGCAGAAATCATCCCTGACTTTTAAAGTGCCACTGCCTGTCAGGCGTCTTTGCATATATGCGGCTCTCTGGCGTTCATCTAGGGGAGAGCCCATCGTTGGTATTTTTATAACCGTGCAGACAATTCCCACTGAACCTCCTACTTGATTCTGCAAGCCTCTATACCAAGATGATCTGCAAAACCGAGAAATGAAAGAAAAAAGAAAAAAGCACTCCATCCTGTTTGACCTGATTCATTCAGATAAGCAGCTGCGAAGGTCTAACTCTGTGCTCATAAACAAATCTGTAAGTAGGCTAATCTTAACTATAGAAGCACGTTAGCAACTGTAATGAAATTGTTTGTCTGGATACACGCATAACCCCATGTTTTCTCGTACAGATGAGTGTATAAATTAAAATAATGGGTGTCCTTATTCCTTTATTAGCTCATTATGCCAGTGGATGATGCTCTGGGTAATAAAAGCATGCTTAAACAGCTGATTTTGTCCACTTTGTCTAAGCAAACATTTTTTTTTCTTTCCCCGAGCTGTCCCATCGTTTTGCTAACTGCTGCAGTCTCTGGGTCGTTTTAGGTTACCAACTATAATGTGGCACCATCTACTTCAGCAGAAACAAGCAGGGGGCACGCTGAAATGTAGCCTCGCTCGCACAAAGTGCTTACCGAGGGCAGAACTCCACCGCGATGAGTCCGTGCGAGCCGAGATGTTGCCACTCATGGCTGCTCGCCCTGTGTACTGTTGAGGGTATGATTGTTGGGAAACAGTTAGCAGCTCGGCTTGGTAATGAGCCTCCTGGTGGGATAAATTATAACAAGACAGCGAGACTCTGAGGAAGGGCTGAAAGCCCCGCTGGACTGGAAGGTGAAAATACTGCCGAGGAAGCAGGTGGAGCAGGGGATTCATCTTATTAACCTTCATCTAGCAGGACCTGATGAAGTCCCTGGTGAAAGCTTCACTGTGACAACTGTGTGCAGCTGGAAGTAAAGCGCTAGTTTCACACAGCTGAGTTTGTTTTTTTCCACGAGGCAATATGTCTGGTTCATACTTCTGTGCATCCGCAACTCTGTCCTTGCTAAAAAAAAAGTCCAATTTAAAGCAGACACAGGCGGTACATTGGGACAAATGCAGAACTGTTTTGACTCGTTCGTAGTCACTGTATGTTGTAAACGTCTTAGAAATATGTGAAGTAGGTGCACATAAAGGGAGAATCAGTTACATTTCCTCTCGACTATTACAGGATATTCCCTTTTCTTTTTGTTGATAAATGCATTATCTGGTTTATGGGTTCATTTTTAGCTTTCTGTGAGTGAATGTATGCGTATCAAAACAACCCAGTTTCGGTGGATATTAAACTGGATCTGAACCTGATTACAGGATTGAATTTCAGCTGGATAAAATGTGTCAATTTGAAGGTAGTTTGGATGAAACGAAACAATGGGGGGAATTTTTGTTCCCACATTTTGCAAACCAGCGCAAAATATGGAGGTAAATATCCTATAAAGCAGGAGTGTCAAACTCATTTTAGCTTTGGGCCAAATCAAGATCATGAATGTTCTTAAAGAGTCGGTTGTGCCAGAATGTATTGATAAAACCCGTTCACAAACTGTTAAAATTAAATCATATTTAACATCTTTTCAGTCCCCCAAGGATTTCACCATTGTTTTGTGATTTTTTTGCAATAGAATCAAAGTGTTTGTGGTACCAATTTGGAAATATTTATGACGGTAAATGCAGCTTTTTGTTACTCACTGTGTATAGAAAATGGACTGTTATCTGACATCAATTAAGGCTGAGGTAGCTGTTTAGTACAAGTAAGAAAGTTTTTGACCATTTTTGTGGAACATCTGCTATAAACCACCAATTACGTATGGGTGCAAAAAAAAAAGTGTGGGGATTTGTTGATTTTGCATGAATTTCGGTAATAATTTGTAAGAAACTGGAGGGACTGATTGATATAATTTGGCTGCAAACAGAAAAACTGCACTGATTTGACTGATAAAATAATATTTAAGCACATTTAGTGTTCAGTCTAGAACTTAGAGGGCCACATAAAAAGCTGTGGCGGGCTGGATTTGGCCCACAGGCCTCAAGCTTGACACGTGCTATAAAAGGAACAATCTGAAAATGTCATGACAAAGGCTGATGCACAAAGACATTTTTAAAGACACAAAGCTGTGACAACGTAACTAAACAAAGAGGCGATTAAAAATGCAAAGTGGCAACCAACAAATTACCACAACGAGCATTCCAAGAACCTCTTCGTCTCTATTTTCCAAAACAAACTGACTTGAAGGAAATTAATAATGCAAACAGAGTGACAGGAGCAGAGCAACACGGTGCATAACGTCTGTCTCTTTAACACCTCACTATCACCTCTGCAGAGCCAAACCCAGGAGTTAATGCAGCATCCAAGGTTAAAGCGTCACGCGGGTTACTCTGACAGGACAGGGCCAAATCAACCTTTGGATATGGAGAGTATCGCAACCGCTCAGCCTTCACATAAAGAAACTACATAAGTCACATGGCATTTTGGTCACTCAGGCAAAAGAAAGCCATCTGCTTAATTCCTGTGATACGATTGCAGCAACAATGCAGATAAAATCTTAAATGTGTTTGCTCTTTAAAATAAATAATTTAGTTGTTTTTTTTTTTGCCAATATATCCAAAAGCTCACTAGTCATCTCTAATGTCAGTGTAATCAGTGAAATGTGAGATGCTTCTAAAAGATTCCCCGAAGCACAAGGTTTAACAGCTTACTATATCTGCAGGTTGTGATGATCTCATGTCAAACTGAAACTGGAAACATCTAAAGTACAAGTCCTCAACAATAAAGCAATGAGGGTAGAATTATTTAAAGCGCATGAGGGTAGAAAAGACATCAATAGCTATTTAATGGTGCTGTGGTATTCTGTTTTCCAAACGCTGTATTTTAATTCCCATCACTGCCAACCTGAGAGAAATGTGGAGATCTGTAAATCAACAACTTCTAAGTTGGTGTAGAGTGTGTATCTTGGCGCTAAAGCTGAGAGCAAAATGTAATTCAAATTAAATACGAAATATTTCTAAGAACTCAATCATCCAGAAAGCTGATCTGGTTTTCCACAATTACAGCTCTTGTGGAAACAGATGTAATCTTTCTTTTTTCCCCCTGCTGTTTCCTTTATGCTGTAAGCTATAAATGACTTTCAAGCTCACCAATTTGCATCCACTTTTAAACATTGTGTGCCAGGGTGGTTGACTGCAAGAGTTTTACTACTTCATGTAACCAGTAGCAGAGGCTTTATACGGTGTTTAGATACACACCAGCTTTAGCATTCCTGCGGATTCTGCTTTAAAATTCAACGTTTGCAATAAGGAACAGTTTTTGTGATAGGTTAACACCGTCAAAAAGGCGTAAACATCCATGGAGCTGTTTCACTGCTAACCATCTGCTCTTATTTGACTTAGCTGAAATGTGAGACAAACATGTCATTCAGTTAAAGTGATATTTCTTGGAAAGGCGCTGTTGATAATGTGATACTAGCTTTTCCAGAAGAGATGCTCACAATTCTACCAAGTGAGGAATGTCTCTTTCTGGAAAACACTGAGTTTAAAATACCTTACAATATTATTCGTACCCCTTAAATTAACACATTTTGTTACTTTACAGCCTCAACTTTAATGCATTTTATTAGGACCTTATATGACAGTCCAACACAAAGTAGAAGATAATTACAAAGTGAAAGAAAATTATGTTACATACATACAATGCCTCTAATAAAATCAAGTACAACTGATTGCTTTTAGCAATCAGTTACCCAAACTGTGAACGTATCATATAACTGATACTGTCTGAAAAGATAAAAGACTATGAAACAAATGTAAACCTACCAAGGTATGACTGTTCCCCTAAACTGACAAGTCGTTAAAGGAGAGCATTAATTAGAGAGGATCAACTATAGAGTTGAAGTTTGAAAGCTCGGGTGGAAGAATCTGCCAACATCACAACCATTAATCATGTACTCCATAAATCTGGCCATTCCTTTCCAAACTACTGTCGAGAGAAAGTCAAAAGATCTCCAATTTGCTGAGGTCCACGAGAAATGTAAACGACAGAAATTCAGATCTTGCCAAATGATCTTAAGATTTACTTTCAAACAAAAAAAGTTTCTATGGCAGCAAACTAACATTGCACATCCCTATAAACGCACCGTGCCCATGGTGAAACATGGTGGTGGCAGCTTCATGCTTTAGCGACAGTTTTTGTTGCAGCTCAGTGACAGGAAAGCTGGTTAGAGTTAACTCGAGCAGAGGCTCAGGACAACAACTATAAACTTAAACACACAACCAAAGCCACAAAGGAATTGTTTGACCAAAGCAAATCCATGTGTGAGAAAGGCCTAGTCAAAGTCCTTGCATAAGTTCCACTGGGAATCTGTGGCAACATTTAAACTTTTAATCCGATCTTATTGAGCTTGAGCTATTTTCTCAAGAGGCATGGGCATAAATCTCAGTCCCTAAACAATTGGCCATGACACAAAAGACTTACAGATGTTGACTTAGATCTGTTTTAAGACTTTTATGTGTAATATCACATTGAAAAGCAAATATAATCTTTTAAATTTAAACCCTACTTTGTGATGGTGTACAATTAAATCCTTTCTAAAATATATGCAAGTTAGTGTCTATAATACCAAATAGGCCGGTAGAGATAAACGATAAATCAATTAATCACATGATAAATTAAACCTATCGACCTCATTTTAATTATCAGCTTTATCATCTCTTCCTNATAAATAAACCAGCAAAGATAAGATATGTTGGAAATGCTTTGTTTGGACTGTGACGGGCAGCCACAGGATCCAGAGCAAACCTTCTCTGTTCACACACTTTCACCGCAATGCAACAGTGTTAACTACTGTCTGTCTGTCTGACAAAAGTTAGTTCAAAGTTTTATAAGATGAAGAAAAAAGGAAAATGTTATTATATGAAGGAGCATTTCTTATTCTTCTCTTCCAACGATTCAGGTGAATGGATGAACAAATAAGTAGATGAGTCCATAAAGATAGGGATTGCGCGTCTGTCTCTAGCCTGCCTGTTTTTCAGGTTCTCTGCAGTGAACCAGTGTGACACCCAGCATGTCTGCTGGCTGGTTTTACTTCCTGGTTTTCTAACTGCTTTGAGGCACCCACCTGGTTTAGTCCATTACCTCCTGCCGCTATTTTTCCCCTTCTGTTTCACATAACGTCTAAAACATGGTACGTGGTTCTCAATTCTGGTCCTCAGGGACCTCTGTCCTGCAAATTTTAGATGTGACTCTGTTCCAGAACCCCTGATTCAAAATATTACAGAAGCCTTTTAATCACTTTCTTATTCAAGTCATCAGTGTGACAGAAGTGTTGCTTCACTGTGGAAGATCTATTTTAAGTGCTCTTAAAACATGCAGGACAGTGGCCCCTGAGGACCGGAACTGAGGAACACTGACCCAACAGGAGGGTAGCTGCTGCACCATACCGAGCTTATTTTAGCCTGCAAAGTGAGGTCTATGCGTGAGGCAGTGGAGCTGGTGAGGCAGATCACAGTTGGTGCCTTAACACCTTTTTTGCATACACACATATTTTGCATACATTATGTGGTGTGTGTGTGTGAGACTGTTTTAAAAATACATACCAGGATAGCATAGCATTCAGACAAAGCTGGTATATTTATTAGACAACGTCCAACTATCAAGATGTTCCCAAACTTGAAATGAATAATTGCAAGAAAAAGTAATGCATTACTTTTTTTCTACATCAAATTGAATTCTTTGGCTTTTGGGAGTGTGGATCATTTTAAGCAACTGCATCTGATTTTCTCACAGATGCTTTGAAAATGTGAAAACTCTTTAAGTATATATTTCTTCTTCTTCAGAGGGAAGGGAAAGTCTGTTGGAACAATGAAGGTCCTGAATGATTTATTAATAAAATATAATTCTAGAAAATCAGTAGCTATTACCAAAGTATTGATTATGTGTCATGGTAAAAATCTTTGACCTTTGTTTATCAGAACCTGAGGGACATCTTTAATTACAGCATCCAATTCTTTATTATTGCAAAATTAGTGCTTAAAATATAGTTTTAAGCACTAATAAAATTTGGTCACGATGTTGTACCAACCAGATCAGATCACTTTTAACACCACACAGGACAAGATGAAGTGATAATGTAACACAGAATGCTCTAAGATTGTTGGACAAAAATCCTGTTGTGTGAATTAGGCTTAATTCGGCACCAGAAGTATCCCATTTGGATTTTCAAAATAAGAGTTTGTTACTGGAAGTGTAACTGTTATATTGATGATAGCTTGACATGTTAGAGAATCCATCCATCCATCGATTTTCTGTACACCCTTGTCCCTAATGGGGTTTGGAGGGGTGCTGGTGCCCATCTCTAGCGAAAATTTCAGGCGAGAGGCGGGGTCACCCTGGACAGGTCGCTAGTCTGTCGCAGTGCAACACAGAGACAGACAGGACAAACAACCATGCACGCACACACTCACGCCTAGGGGGAATTTAGAGAGACCAATTAATCTGACAGTCATGTTTTTAAGACTGTGGGAGGAAGCTGGAGTACCTGGAGAGAACCCACACATGCACAGGGAGAACATGCAAACTCCATGCAGAAAGACCCTGGGCTGGGAATTGAACCCAGAATCTTCTTGCAGTTCTACCAACTGCGCCACTGTGCAGCCCATGTAAGAGAATACAATTGTGATATGATTGTCAACCTTATTTAACCTTCAACATAAAAAAAAAGTTGAAGGTTAAGTTTATTCATACAGCTAACTGGTGCAGAGTCACATAATTGTCAGTTTGCCTAAATAAGAATCAACTTTAAAAGCAAATTTTTTTGGAACAAACAAATAATTTAACTTTGGTTTCCATTGCTTGCATCGCTGTTCTAGGACGTTTGATATTTATAAATAAACCCTGGTTAATATGGTGTATGGATGTACATCCCACAGTGTGAGTGAATGTTAGTTTTTGAAGGGGTTATACTTAATTAATGGACATTAACACATTAAACTCCCAACCAAAGAATAAACATATGAAGAAATTGAGGTAGAATTAGTTACTGCAACACTTGATTTAATTTTGAGATTCATTTTTGAACATCTTTGTTCTATTTCACAGCTTTAGCTCTGGATGTGAAGACACCTCCCTCCAATCAGGCTCTCACTGAGCAGCTCTGTAGTCCGGAGCTGCAGAGCCACCTTCCATGTTTACCTGGCACAGTTGACTACGATCATGCTGATGGCCTTTCTCACAGACCCTATTGTGGCCTCCAGCAGAACTTCAGGGCATTTGATTGCCCAAGCATTGAAATCACGTCCATTGCTCATAATCATATCGAGCCTGGCAATGACCTGGAGGTTTTGCCACTAGGTGGTGCAGAAGGAGGTTATCCTGAGCCACTGTGGACCAGAGACCAGCTCTACTTGCCTCTGGATGCCTGCTATCGTGAAACTGCACTCAGCCCCAGTCCCTGCAGCAGCCTCTCCTCTAGAAGCTGGATGTCTGACCTGTCATCCTGTGAATCGTTCTCCCACGGTTATGATGATGTGGAGGGAGAGTTACAAGACCCTGCACTCCTAGCTCTGGGGTCACCAGGTTGCAGGGGAGGGGCATTTGGGGTGGAGCTTTGGCAGCAGAAATACCAGCATCCGTCAGCTTTCAATCCAGTGTTGTCACCCTATCAGTCACCCCGACAGTCACCTTGTCACTCCCCTCGCACCAGTGTCACAGAGGAGAACTGGCTGAGCCGCCGGCCTACCTCCAGGTCAGTCAGCTTCACCTCCATATGGAGATCCACTTGTTTGTTGTTTTCATCATCTTTTTCAGGCAGTGTGCATAATTACCCTCTCTGTTCTTCTTGGTTAAGAAGAACAGATTGCATTGTGATTTTTTTTCCAAACAATTGTATTACACAGTTTTATTTTTATTCATTACAAGTAGTGTCCTTCATAAAAAGTATTTAACAAAATACAGTTTTTTTAATATAAAGAATGATTTGATTCAAGTAAAAAAAAAAAAAAAAGCTTTCCACAAAAAAATCTGACCCTATCTGAAATATAATTGCCTCTGTAGTAAAAGGTTGTCTTAAATTTGATCAAAGTGGCTTTTACAAGATATCTTAAAAAGTCTTAAATCTGACTTTCTTAAACTAGCAGAAACCCTGTACATTACACTGCAACATCTGATATGTATAAATATAAACACTAGTTAATGTGGCGTATGGATTTACATCCCACAGAGGGAGTGAATCCGTTACGCAGGGGTGCCCAAAGTCGGTCCTCGAGGGCCGGCATCCTACATGTTTTACTTCTCTCCCTGGTGGTAGTAACAACCTTCTCAGCAAGTCAATGTTCTTCTTAGGCTTCTAACGAGCCATCATTTGATCCAGGTGCGTTAAACCAGGGAGAGAACTAAAACACACAGGATGCTGGCCCTCGAGGACCGACTTTGGACACCCGTGCGTTAATGTATTATTCTGGTATTGAAAGTTATTCTGGCTATATAAGGGGTGTCAAACTCCACTCCTCAAAGGACACTATCCTACAGTTTTTAGATGTGCCACAGGTACAAAACACTGGAATGGAATGGCTTAATTACCTCCTTCTTGTGTATTGTCCTGCTAATGACCTAATTCTTCTATTCAGGTGTGGTGCAGCAGAGGCACATCTAAAAGTTGCAGGGCAGTGGCCCTTGTGGACTGGAGTTTGACACCTGCGTAAACTCCCAAGTCAAGAATAAACATATCAAGCAACTGAGGCAGCCGAAGTTACTACAGTTAATTTTGAGATTTGAAAAATAATTGCCTCCTAAGTAAAAGGTTGTGCCTCATCTGTCAATATTAACTAACGGATACAAATTATGTAAAGCCTTGAACAGTGGTGCCCAAAGTGGGTCCTGGAGGGCCGGCATCCTGCATGTTTTAGTTCTCTCCCTGGTTTAACACACCTGGATCAAATGATGGCTCATTAGAAGGCCAAAGAAGAACATTGACAAGCTGAGGAGGTTGTTACTACTACCAGGGAGAGAACTAGAACATGCAGGATGCCAGTTGTCGAGAGTTGCTGGACTTTGGACACCGCTGGTCTTAAAATCTGATTAAAGTGACTTTTAAAAGATGAGTTAAAATGTCAGTAATAAGTGACAGCGAGTCTTTTATATCATTCTGGATTCATTTTGAATTTTATCTTTGTTGAAGAGTGTGATTTGAGATCTTTTCAGGTCACATATGCCAAGTCAGATTGGATAGTTGTTAATGTTGTTGATGGACTAACTGCTTCCATTGTGAACTGCTAACTTTTCCTTAATGTTCATTAAGACCCATGCTTGAAACATGAATCACACTAATGTTCCACGCAGTTATTTTGAACCAGCATTACTATTTATGCTTTTATGAAAATGTATTCAACTATTTAAAAAAAAAAAACCTCTCTCACAAACAGAAATCATTTGAGAGCTCTAAAATTTGGTAAATAAATTTCTTTTCATAGGGCATCATCCAGACCAACATCCCCTTGTGGAAAGAGACGCCACTCCGGTGCTGAGCCCCATACTCGCTCACCCTCTCCCCATCACTCGCCAAGCCCCACTCCAGGCACCTCTCCAAGGGGCAGTGTGACTGATGACACATGGGTGGGAAGCCCTGCCACTGCCCTTGGCTCACTCCTCATTTCTGGATGCCAGGAACTTGACATTCCTTCCAAAACCAGGAGGACAACCAGTAGCCACCTTGGCCTCTTGATCGGTCAGGGAGAGCCTGGTCTGGACACGTACCAGGACTCTCCTGGCGAAGAGGCCCAAGAAAAACCCAACCTTGCTGAGCTTTATCTTCAAGTGCCTTCCCACTACAGCTGGAATAAACCTAAACCTGGAAATGCCCCGTTGTTCAGGTTGGAACGAATGATTTACAAATCATTACAAATGATTTCTCCTTCCTTCTTTTTTCCCAGAGAGGTTAAGAGCAGAGAGCAGACCAATTTACTCTTAGAATTATTGTTTTGTTTTTTTTTATAGTGAATAAAATGCATCATTTGGGGGAAATACGACTCAATTGAACTGGGCCAGTTATTAGCTTATTGTTAAGAGTGCTACTTAAAGAACAAATTACTCATTATTAGTATCTCGTTGGTGTGAAAGTCCATTTCTCAGTGAGGCAGAGGATTCTGGAGAAACTTTGACCAGTGGTTTATTAGGCTGTAAGCAGCCCCATTGTTTTGGCTTTTTTTTATGAGAAAGTTTGATGTTTCAAACAATCAGATTCTTCTATGTGTCTTTTCTCCAGGGGCTTATTGCCCCCTCCACTGGACTGGCCTCTGCCCAACCAGTATGATCTGATTGAGTTGAAGTTGGAGGTCCAGCCGAGGTCCTATCACAGAGCACATTATGAGACGGAGGGCAGCAGAGGATCCATCAAAGCAACTGCTGGAGGACATCCTGTTGTCAAAGTATGTCTTTTCTCATCACTTTTTTGTTAATTAGGATTTGACAGCCTAATTCGGGTGTGACCAAGTCCAATCCTCGAGAGCTACTGCCCTGCAGCCTTTACATGCATCCCTACTCCAACGTGCCAAGTCAAAAAGCTGACTTCCATCACCAGCAGAAACTCGGCTCTGCAGAGTCCTGCTATTCAGCCATTCATTTGATCTGGGTATGTTGGAGAAAGAATGCATCTAAAAGTTCAATCTGAGCATCAAAATGGTCAGATGCTCATTTGTGCTCAATTTGTCCAAAAATCAGACCCGCCTCTTTTTCAGAAAAGTGATTTTTGAAGTTGCATTAAAAATGTTTTTTTTTTCCAAAATATTTTTATTGAGATTTTTCACTTTGGAAATGCAATCATGTAACTATCTGAACACGTTTTCTTTGTGGTTGGTTATTATATGACGGTAATTATTCTCTTTCTCAACTCAGAGAAATGAAAACATAGAAAGAAAAAAGACAGACATGGGACAGAAAAAAGACAAAACAAGAAACAGCTTCTCAAAAACAGGGGTATTCAAGCAGATTACAAACTGGTTACATGTAAATGTACACATCTATACAGCATGGCACCCTGCAGGTTCCAGCAAATCAAATCTCAAACAGTCCCTCTCATAAGTCTAAATTCTTAATAAAATTAATGAAAGGACCCCAAATCCTCTCAAAAAGATACTGTTTGGATTTTCTAATATATGTTATTCTTTCTAGCGGCAAATTAGATGCTATCTGCTTTAACCACTGCATGGCACTAGGTCTGCTGACATTTCTCCAAGTCAAAGCAATAAATTTTTTGCAGCTAATGAGCTTATATCTTTATAGGTACATTCTACTTTACTAAAGTTATGCTTCTCAGGGTATAAAGCCAACAGGAACAATTTAGGGTCCAGTGAAATTTGCTTTAGGAGAATTTTTTCAATTGTATCTTTCACCTCTGTCCAAAATGCATTGATTTGTCTGCATTCCCACATGCAGTGTATTAGAGTCCTTTTAGAATTACACTACGCAAAAATCTGGGATGTTGTTGTTAAGCCTGTCGCGATAAACGATAAATCAATTAATCGCACAATAAATTAAACCTATCGACCTAATTTTAATTATCGGTTTTATCATCTCTTCCTGCCTTTTATTCTTTCTGTTGCCGACACTGAATGAAAAAAGGCTCAACTCCGGTGCTCTCCACTGACCTTCCCTTCCTCATTTCCTTAGTGTAATGTCCAGCGCACACTACACGAGTTGTCGGCCCATTTTCAAAACCTGACCACACTTTAGCCGACAGAAATCCTAGGTATAACGGTTCGATCGGGTTCGTCATGCCGTGTGGTGTCCAGCCACATGGGCACAAAATAATGGCTACAAGTCCAGTTAACTAATTTTAAAAAGAGGCAAATGCTTTACTAGAATCTACCTGCAATGCATGTGGTTAGAGTCAGCGTAAAGTCCTGACTGAATGAAAATCATTATAACCTATTTATGTCATGTTAACGAAGAACAGCTGAAAACCTACCGGGTTTATCAACTGCGGTAGCCATTTGGCTCCAGTTCCTCCCCTTGTCATTTCTATATTCGTTGCACGAAATGTTGAATAAATAGGAAATCACATGCATTATTAGTCATTTCCATTAAATCAGTGTCAAAAGGTCTTGAAACAATATTATCGTTTATCACAATTTTTTAGACAATTAATCGCTCAGCAAAATTTATCGTGACAGGCCTAGTTGTATTTATTTAAATGCATGGGCGTAACAAACACGCATTAGCCATTAAAACTGTAGATTTCTAAGACGGCTGTTTATGGACATTGTGTGAGTTTTAATGCAAGCCCTTTCCCAATCCTGTTCACTGATATTTGATGATAAGTCCAAATTCCAGTTTATAAGCTTATTTTTTGAGTTCTCCAATGAGTTAGAGATCAGCACATTGTAAAAGTCTGAAATTATGCCCTTTCTTGATCTATTCTGAGTCATTAATTTTTCAAGCAATGTAAAGGGAGGCTTGTTAAGATTACTGTAATTTGCTTTAACAAAGCTTCTCAACTGAAGAAATTTAAAATAATGCTTTTGATTTGTACCTCTCCAAATGACAAAAATACATCAGAATTTGATGAGTAAAGGTCGCCAATGCTTTTTAAGCCTTGCGATGGACAAAGTTTAAATGTTCCATCTGCCCTACCTGGAGCAAACAGCTGATTACCCCATATTGGACTAAATTGAGATATGCTGTTTGGCTCTGCTAGGTATTTTCTAACATCCTGCCAGATTTTAATCATGCTTTTCAGAATGGGATTTGTAGTATATTTCTGTAACTTCTTTAAAGTGTCAGAATATATGAATAATGGAAGAGCCAAACTTAAGTTATGGGACTCCATTTCTACCCAGTGAGGATTATCTTTATCTGCAAAATAGAACATGATAGTTTATAGTTGTGTGGCCCAATAGTAAAGTTTGAAGTTTAACCCCCCTCTACCAAATGGTAAATATAGCAAGAGGCATAGCCTAGACCTTCCATTGTTCCACATAAAGCCTAAAATAGTTTTTTTCAGCCAAGTGTATAATTCAGGAGGCAGCGGCAGGGGAATGCTTTGAAAGAGGTATAATAGCTTTGGTAGTATACTCATTTTCAGGATATTAACTCTTCCCAATATGGATATAAGCAGGGATGTCCAGTTGTTAACTGAGGCAGCTATTGTTTTCATTAGGTGTTCGTAATTGGATTTGACCACCTGCTGTAGTGCTGGGAAAATCTGAACACCTAAATATTCAAAATGTTCCACTACCTTAAATTGCTTAACTTCTCTGATGGGATTAGTCCTTTCATCTACATTTAATACCAGAATAGAAGATTTTGTATTATTTACTTTGTAACCTGAGATTCTCCCAAATTCCTGGATCACTTCCATCACAACAGGTATTAACTTTTTCAGATCCGTTAGAAATAAAATAACATCGTCAGCGAATAGAGAGATTTTGTGCTCTGTGGGACCTACTGTTATCCCGGAGATTCGTGGATGTAGGCGAATAGTTGATGCCAATGGCTCAATTGCCAGGGTGAATAGTAAAGCAGAGAGAGGACATCCCTGACAACTTTTCCTGATTTGAATTGCCCTTGAAAATATTTTGTTTGATACTATTTCTGCAGTTGGATTATTATATAATATTTTAACCCATTTAATAAACTTACTTCCACAATTTAACCTCTCCAATATGTTAAAAAGATAGGGCCATTCGACCCTATCAAAAGCCTTCTCCGCATCCAATGTAAGAAGAGCTGTATCATTAGCGTTCTTTTTAAACCAAATAATATTCAGGACCCTTCGAATATTGTGATATCCTTGCCTCCCATTCTGATCCTTATTTATTATGCCTGGTAGAACTCTTTGCAACCGTATTGCCAGTAGTTTAGAGATGATTTTGAGATCAGAGTTGAGTAAACTGATGGGTCTCAGGTTTTCACACTTATTTGGGGGCTTCCCGGTTTTGGCAGCAGAATAATTAGGGCCTGATTCAAAGAGGGAGGCAGGGTGCCTTTTTTAAATGACTCCATAAACGTATCTAGAAGGGGAGATGGCAATGTATCCTTAAATTTTTTATGAAGGTCGATGGGAGTACCATCAGGTCCTGCTTGTTTACCAGATCTCATTCCATCAATAGCCTGTGCTAATTCCTCTTTATTTATTTCTATATTTAAGTCTACTCTACAGTCATCTGCAATGACAGGGATATGTAGCCCACTCAAAAACTTAACTAATTCCACTTGGTCTAAATTTCCTTGAGTATCATATAGTTTCTGATAGTAATCTTTAAAAGCATTATTAATATCTCTTGGATCTATTAAGAGTTTTATCCCGTGTTTCAATTGATGTGATCGATCTTGTTCCTTCAAGCTTTTTAATCTGCCAAGCTAGAAGTTTTCCAGCTTTGTCCCTCTGTTCGTAAAAGTTTTGTTTCAATCTTAAGAGACTGGATGCAGCTCTGAAACTGGACATTTTATCATATTCTGCTCTGAGGATCAGCAGTTGTTTTTTCAACTCAGCATCATTTGTTTGAAAAACCCTCTCTTGAATGTCCTTTATTTTATTTTCTAGAAGCTGCCTTTTAGTCTTGGCTTCCTTGGACTTTTTGCCTGTATAGCTAATAATATGACCTCTAATAAATGCTTTAAAGGCTTCCCATCTGGTGCTTGCTGTTGTTTGATTTGTGTTCAACTGAAAGAACTCATCAATTTGTAGCACAATATATTTAACAAAATCCCCATCCTGCAGCCATTTGTGTTGAAAACGCCATCTAGGGGGGTCTCTTGTGAGGTTCTCATCACAATAGCTCAGACAGCATGGCGCGTGATCTGAGATCACTATGCTATCATACATACAGTTTTGAATTTTGGATATTAGCTCTGATGAAATTAAAAAATAATCTATTCGGGAGTAGGTCTGAAATGTTGCTGAATAACATGAGTGGGCTCTAGTTTGTTGATGTAGTTCCCTAAAGATGTCTACCAGTCTAAGAACTTTCATAAACATCTGTATAGTTGTTCTACAATTACTATGTGTCAGATCTGACCCAGTGGATCTATCCATTTCTGGAATAAGGGTGCAATTAAAATCCCCTGCGATCACAAAGCGCCCCTGCAGCGATGAAAGTAAGAAGAACAAGTCCTGAAAAAACCGAGTCGTTTGTGTTAGGACAGTAGACATTAACCAGGTTAATTTTTTCCAATAGTAAGGAGCCCTGAACTATCAAATATCTACCTTCTTATCCTTGATAACATGTTGTCTGTCCCATCAAATGGGACAGATTCATGGACAAGAGTCATAACTCCTCTTGCTCTAGAAGAAAATGCAGAAGCGAATACACTACCCCGCCACCTCCTCCTGACTGGCCCCTCATCCTCTTCCATAAGATGCGTCTCCTGTAGAAATACTATTCTGGAATCCATGCAGTCTATTAATAACTTGTTTGACCTTCTTTAAGCGTTGTAGGCCCCTGCAGTTCCATGTAATCATTTTAAGATTTAAAACTTTTGGCATGTAATACTAATCTGATTACCAGAAATGGATAAGAAAAAACAAAGTTTTCCCCAT
>NW_015112799.1:209896-226857 GCF_001443285.1 Poecilia latipinna | reverse complement strand
TTTTAGACAATTAATCGCTCAGCAAAATTTGTTATTGTGACAGGCCTAATACCAAACCTGAGAAGGGAAGGAGTCTGAATACAAGCTATTGTTCATATTAAAGATCTCACATTGCAACATTATATAACATTACATATACTTTGATAAAACTGAAAATAAAAACAGTGATATTCTTCAATGTACTAACAGATTTTATAAGGCTCTCTAAAGGGTAATCAGTGATCATAAATTATTCATACAATGTATGAAGGTCAAGGTCTCAGGTTGAGTGTAGAAGGGCCGAGGACAGCAATATCCTGACGCTGTTTAGTTTTATCATTTAGCTTGATCAGATGTCTTTGTCTGGATCAAGTTTACATGTTCAGGGAAAAATGGTTTGCATACGTTGTGTCGGAGCACCGCTGAAATAAGGCGAAAAGTTCCTTTTCTCTGCGGGACGGCCTTGTATTTCCAGCTAATGGACTCTTGTCCGCCTTGAGCGTGAAAGTAACATGAAAACACCTGAGTTCAGTGTCCACTGTTCGCAGTTTAAATAGTAGTAGCTGTTCCTGACTCAGTTCTGGTAAGATATAATTTCCCCTGAGTGTCAGCTGGCCCAGCAAGAAAGCATTTCCTTTCGCTTCTCTGCTAAATGAAGAAGGCCACCAATTTAATAGACAGAACCAGGGATGGGCCGGTTTCTAGAATCGAGGTGCACCAAGGTCATCAAACATTGTGTAACGCAGTTTCTGTGGTTAAAAGCAGCGATCAGAATTCTGTGGCGAGTTTTGCTCTCCAGTTTTTCTATAGTTCTGACCTGTCGAAACCACAGATTTTAGCCACTTCAGGTATTTTTTTTCTTTAAGAACTGTTATATAAGAAGATGTAAAAACAGCACTGAAAATGTAAGCCTTCTCACTGTAAGTGGTCAATTATTTATGTTAGAAGCAGAGGCCAAGTTGCACTGTGAGTGAGAGAGAGTAGTCACTGTAAAATAGTTTTATTAAAACTATAAAACAAACACGATTATGGAGGTGGCATTTCAAACTGACTTTAGCGTCTTATATAGCTGACAAATGCAGTTAGCATTAGAAATACAGCAGGCTTCATGTGTATTTTCCAGAGAAAACTTGTTCAAAATTCCAGCATTTTCCGTGACTGACAGGTTGAAAACTCAAACAAATCACCTTTGCTGCTATTTCAGCTTTCTGATATACGCTAAAACTTTTGCTCTCTCACCTTTGAGCAGCCTAAATGTGTAGTATGCAAACATGTCTTGTCAAGGTGTAGAAAATATGATAATCTTTTAAACAGCTTCTTGCCGTTCTTCTGACCTAATTTTAAACACCTCACTACATGGAAAACAGTCAAATTTGAAAGTTCTTTCCTCAATTGCAATGTCCACACCAAAGAGTTTTGTTGTCAGTTCAACCAATAGCACTTAGATATGAGGCATTCACTGAAAAGAAAAAGATCTGATTTTTGGGTTTCTGATTATGCTGAAAAATTGAGTGATTCAGGTCACAAGTTTTTATTTAGTGCATCTCTAGTTAATAGTCCATTTAATGAAAACACCATTTAATCTGTAAATACTAGGGTAAGTGCCAGTGCACCCATAGTCTTCTTTAATGATACATAACAGAGCAACACCGCTTTAGCCTTCTCCACATCTCAGCTGGATGAGAAAATAATCCTACACATTTATCTTAGTTACAGGAAGGAAATTCAATCTAATTTTTGCATTATTTACATCATCCCTACCTCTTTATTTCTGAAAGTATTGTGTACTACGTTGCAAGAGAATGCTGTAGGCTTGAAGCATTTGCAGATTCAGTGAATAGTTTACTGACAAAATTGCAAATCCTTCAACTCAAAGTAAGGAGAATAAAAGCATCTAAAATCTATGTAATGTGGTTAAAAATACAACAGTTGGATTAAGAACTGGTAATGACATTATACCAAATTACACTAATTGTTTATCAAAAATGAAATGCACTTTCTGTTTAATTAGCAGGTTCTTAACTACGCCTACTAGTTTTCTTTAGCCATAAATGTGCATTTCTGTTTTTAGTGACTAAACAGGAGTTTTGTAGGGTTACAGGTGAGATACAGTAACTTTTTAACATATCTGACTCAGTGAACAATAGAGCCACAAAAATAAACAAAACTCTACACAATAAGCACTTAAAACCTACAATTAAAATTTGTTTTTATTTCCTATTTTTGCTTACATCTTATATTTGCCTAGAAATATAAGTAACAACAAATATAAGCAATTCAAAAATCCATTCAGGTTCCCTCCCCAAAGGTTTTTGTGTCGCCCACTAAAAGGTTGGCACCCTGGATGGTCAGCCGAAATATTCATAGCAAATATCACTGGAAACGTGAGGAGAAAAAACTGATTAATTATGTTTTATACTCACCGAAAAAACTGCATTTTGGAGTCCAAATGGTATGGGGGTGAGTCTTGCTAAGGCCACAATTTTAAGTCCGCTCCCTCCTTCCACTACTCGTATAACAGCACTGAGCTGGTCACTGTTCCCAACTTTATTCAGGACCCAGTCAGACAATAACCGCTTACACACTAGGTGTGCCACAAAGGTCCCTATTAAAACTCCCACCATAACCAGTCCCATGCCCAGCACGAATCCATAAAGGTAGCCCGCTGCCACATTCAGAACAATGTATCCCCATCCACATGGAAAGGAAACAATGATCAAACCAACGATGAAGAGCAAGGCTCCGACAAAGCTGTCCAGGCTCTCCACCCAGAGCAGGAGGTCCTTGAGGTACTGCCGCACCAACGCGACTGAAGAGAAGCACACAGCGGTCAGGATGCAGGCCAGCAGGGCGCTCTTGAAGCAGAAGGTGGTGATGCAGCACGGGTGTCTGAACTCCCCGCTGCTGGTGAAGGATGTCCCCCCCGTGTCGCTGATAATATCGGGGTCTCCATCTGTCTTCCCAGCCCCGACCCCTCTCTCGTCAAACGCGCTGCATATCAGGATGTCTATCTTATCACACTCCTCCGCGGCAGTCCTCTGCAGCCAGCGGTTCAGCTGTATCTGCGACTTGCCCAGTGCGTGCTTCACAAACTTGGTGAAGAGCTGCACGGTGGTGACCCCTGACATGTTGCGTCCCCTCAAATCACCTGTGGGGACCAGCAGCAGTGGGGCTCAGGTGACAGCTGGGATTGTACCCGGTTTGTTATTAAATCCAGCCTAAAAGGCTTTTCTGGCGAAGAGTTCAGCAGTAGTACCGCACAGCTGTGCTGCTCTCACACCAACTGCCATTACCAGGGTCGGGCTTTCGTCCGTCAGTGTTTATCTTGGGTAAACTAGCTGGGTGGTATGCCAGTCCAGTGACTTTAAAAAACAAGTTTTGCTGCGTCTGTGTCCGACACTCGCCATGTTCAGAGTCGTCATCCCTCAGTTCCGGGTAAATTCGAGTTAAAATGGGGAGAATGAACGAAGCTGGGCGAACTTTTAATACTTCACCAGCTTTCCCATCCAGCCAGCCAACACGGAGACAGGCGCAAATCACTGCGGGGCTAACTTACTGCCAGCGTTAGCTAACCAAAACGGTTAGTGGATAAAGTCCAACCTTTGCATTTCAGAGATAAAAACACAGAGTCCTCAGTATGAGCGAAAAATCGAAGCCTCCTCAAGAGACATAAAAAAAATGTTTGTCCTTTCCGCTGCCTGCTGCTCAGCCGTTTGTTTGTCCCGTCTCCTCTATACGATGGACGCTGCTGTCGCTGTTACAGCTATTCATACCGACCACTGTTTGTGTCCCAGAATGCCAAGTAACCTCAGCCCATTCTGAACCAACCACAGAACTGCAAAAGGTATCGCGATATTCCATGGAGTTTCAGCACAAGTCTAGTGTTTGTTCAGAGCGTAGACATGAATACGGTTCAGAGTAGATGGGATTAGTTTCGTAAAAGGATACGCCAGCGCGTCCGCCATATTGTGAGAGGCAAGTTTATCTTGGAGATCATTTTAAGCAGACATGGAAATTGAAGTTCTCTGAAAATCAGAAGGTCTCAGGTTTACTTAAAATTACGTGACAAAACATTATGACTTATAGCAGATTTTAATTAAAATTTTTGCTTTTAATATAATATAAAATACTTAAATGCATCTAAACCTTGTGTAATTTACCTCTAAAATATACCAATCCACCACGTTTAGTGTATGTTGCATAAATTAGAAGTTATTTTGTTCAGCAGATAATTTGTTGAATTAAAAAAAAATCAGAATTTAAGGAGTAAATGTGAAAACGTTAATTCTATTTTTGAGATGTAAAAATAAAGAAAATGACAAGAATTGTCACAATTATTATTATTAAGTTAAATCTGCTTATGGAATATGCTTTTCAATAATCTAATTACTAATCAAACTGATCAAAATTTTAGTTCAGTTATTTAATTTACTGCACAGATTGAAATAAAAAAAAGCTTGCTCTGCCAATTCATTCCAATATTATATCTATACAACAGGCAGGCTACTTAGTTAGCTTGACCCAAAACTAATGTGCATGTGATTCCCAAAAATGCCACTCACAAAATGGTGACAGGACTAATGCATAACGCTTATCTGTTAAGTAAAATACATAGAACTCCTCCATGTACCAAGGTATTTAGAAGTTGTTATGTGGCCACACCAAAGCAGTCATGACTTTCAAATTAAATGTTGTATTTTGATCTTAACAGGGCTGTTAAAAAAAAAACAACAAAAAAAAAACTCCTGCACACCTAAATGAACTGAAGAAGAAAAAAAGTTAGCGTAAGAAGAAACAATGTTTACATGAGGGACATGTAAACATCTAGAAAAATGGCTTTTAGTTGATGATTTGATGTTTAAAACTTGTGTTGACCACTGTATTTACAAAATTTGTTAGCGAGAGCACATGATATTAAGTTTGCCAGTGAGTTTTACAAGAAATGTGATTTGCCTATACCCGGCGTTTTAAAGCAGTGCGGACTATTTAGCATGGAACACAATTTGAATACATATTTCTGGGTATCCTGTTATATATAGCACAAAGTGTATGTTTGTGCAAAACATTTTTTGCTTTGCATAAATATAGAAATAGTGAAGATCTGAATCTCTTGAACCTCACAAATTGCTGATTTTTCCTGAACTATTGGTAACATTTCAATATTCTAAGTTGTTATTGTAAAATATTGTCGTTCCTGTGTTTTAGAAAGGTTTTAATCCATTTAAGTAGGCTTTTTTATGTATTTCCAGAACTCTCCACTAGATGGAAGTGTTGCTTTGTTTTCCCCCAATCAGCTGCTACTTCGCTGAAAAGCAAATGAAAATAAAAACCAATACTCAAAATACTAAATTTATTTTGTACATCTTTCCACACTTATTTTCAAAATTACTTTGGCTTTTCTTTAAGCGTTGCTAGTAACTAGAAAACAACTTTGTTGACTCAAAGTTTGCAAACCCAGGAATATGAAACGTAAATACAGTTAAAAGAAAAAGAAAAAAGATGCTACTCTGATAATATTAAAATAAAAATATTTGATCTTGAGAAAGTAAATGAGTAATACATTTACAGTCTGGCACATCCCATACTTTCACACAAAAAAGAAATTTAAACCTCAAAGTTTTAAAGTTGTAGATGTCACTTTAATATCAAAGCTAAGGTGATCTCTTTTGAGGTATTTGCTATAAACATCTTGCTGTAAATTTCTCTCTTGTCTTGTCATATTTGTGATGCTGATTGAACTGCGTGTCCCACACATCTTCTTTATGTTATTCATAAAATAAAGAAACCAGATTATTTCAACCAGTGAAATAATTTGGTTTTATTTCATGGGATTGCTAGTGAAAGTTTATGAGTATGTGTGCAGATATTTAAAGTTTGAAACAGTAAAAAAAAAAAAAGGTTCTCACTTTTCCTTCAGCTTAGAATCAAGTCTGAGAAATAAGACAGCGATATGCAGCAGGAAACATTTCAAAGTAAAAGCATCGCACATGACAAATGTGTTGATGTTTGAAGGCATATACCCAGGAGAAAATAATGTACTAACTTCCAATACAAAATCGTGGCTTAGGATGGGGTCAAAACAAGCAAACACAGACTTTCTTGTTCTAAAGCAGCATGAATTAAATATTAAACTGACACACTTTTATCAGGAAACCGTGGCTGCGTCTCTCTGACTTCACCGCAGCTTTCCTTCAGCTGTGGCAGTAATCAGTGGAAAGAGCCACAAGCAGACACATTCCTCTGCAGTTTACATCCGAAGCAGTACTGAGGAGGATGGATTGTTCAGAGGAGCTTCAGTCTGTGTCCGAGGAGCCCTGCACTCAGCTGGAGCTGAAAAAGGGAATGTCCATTTTTATTGACGTAAGTGTCCATTTCATTCAATTCGTACAAAATAAACTCACACTCGTGGGATCAGCGCTGCTTTTGATCTTTAGCTTAAGTGCGAAACTTCAAAAAGGTGCACCCCAGTTTTTTTTTTTTTTGCTTGCTGCACAAAGAAATAAGTTTTACTTACTTGTTTGGACACACTTCACAATTGTTAATGATCTTTTAATGAAGGGTTCCTGCTCAATCAAATCAACAGATTTGCCGGGGCTTACCTTTATTAAGCAATTAATGGAATGATTTCAAAAGACTTAATTCCACCTACACATCAGGGTTCATAAACAAAAAGTTGGTTTAGATTAATATTTCCTCCTGCCATGGATTTTATTGCATTCTATTTGTTTTGTATTTTCAATTTGAAAACCATTTCAAACTGAGATCGTCAGATTTCACTTTGTTTTTATTCATATTTTTAGTGATTTTAAATATTTCAACACAATATTGTCTGTAGTATTTTTATGTGTCCTTCTAAATTATTATTATGTAATTGCTATTATTTTTCTAAATAATAATACCAATACAAATGATAAAATAGCATAATTAATCACTACAGCTTCATGCTGTTCTAAATAATATTTTTAAATGTCTAATGACATTGAAAATTAATGTGCACAAAAACATATTTCTTTCTTTATAACTATAGTAATGATAAGAAGAATGAAAACAAATTTAATAATGATTAAATTAAATATGCTGATTAAGTCATGTAATAATTTAATTTTAAATCAAGCCACTCTTTCTAACTTTTAAGCAGGAAAATATTTGCCGGTTACTGTTATTGAATATGCAGAGTGCAGCCTCAAGATGAGGAATTAAATATTAAAATCACATATGTATGCAGATAAGAGTGGGAAATCATCTCTCCGGAGCTTCCCTGTCTTCGCCTCGTTCCTCCTGCCCTTCATCCATCACCTTGTTATTCAGAACTCCTTCCTCTCGTTCCTCCATGCTTTGATTCACCTGCAGCGTCTCCTACGGAAACCTGTCTGCTTCCCTTGGTCTGATCAAGGAACGTCGGATGCCGATGCAAATAGCTACAAGTTATTTTGGGTGCAAAGCAGCATGTCAGATGTGTTATGTAGTGTCAAAGAGTAAAGAGGCCGGGAAAGAAACCAGAGCCTGCTTTCGGAGGGAATCTGGCAGGCAGATCTCAAACCTCAGCCTGAGCTGATCTGTTTGGCACACAAACTCTGGAAGTTTAATCCTGGAAGACGGGTTTTTAAAGAGTTTTTACTTCTCCGCCGGTGTGTTTGTGGAGATGACCCCCATATCGGAAAAGAAAGTTTTGTTTTAGAGGAATTAAATGACTTCAATTTATGGCTTCATTTATTTAAGAAAAAAAACTAATTCTCTAAAAATATTCACACCCTTTTAACTTCTTTAAAAAACTGTTTTGGCATTACATCCCCAAGCTTCTGTGAGTCTTATTTGAATGTTACGTAGTAGACCTAATTAGTGCGTAACTATGAAATGTCCATGAATTATTTTCAAATGATAGATTGGAACAGTGTGCCATGAGATGTCCAGAGCTTGGGAATGTTTTGTGACGTAATCCTGCTTTAAATCTCTCCTCACTTTTATCCAGTCCTGTCTCCTGTGTTCATTTGTCTTCATGATGCAGTTTGTTCACTGATGTTCTCTAATAAACCTGTGAGACTTACACAGAATAAGCTGGCTTAATTCAACTTATTTTACCAATTAGCTGACTTCTTCTTAGTTGTAAAAAATTAAATATCAGGCATTTTAGAAAGCATATGATGTAGTAAAATGCAAATTATTTTCATTCTTTTGATATAAAAAAAAAAAAGTTTATCAGATATTCGTAGCAGAAACTCTTGGCAAGATATATGCTTTTTCCTTTTTATTGAAAAACAACAAAATACAGATTTATGACTGTGGAAGCATCTAATTGAGTCTTTTTAGCTGAAAAATAGGTGCAAGTGTTAAGCAACTGATCACAATGACTTTGATCGTTGCGTTTAACTTCCATACAGAACGCTGGTGGTATCTGACTGAGACACATCGGCTGGGTTTTGATGAGACAAAAGGAAATCAAAACACAACGCATGTAGAGGCAGAAGACAGATGGAATCGATCGATCAATCAATCAATATTTCAATCTGAAGTGTTTGTGTTGCAAGGAAAGATTCCTTTCAGTACCGTCTGATAGCTACAAGTTAAATTTGATGTGAATTAAAGGCGGGCGCAGCTATTTTCAGCGTGTGATTTGAGCAGTTTGAAGCTGATGTGGTCACTGCCAGCCTCTCTTTCATCTCCAGTGGACTCTGGGACAGCGCGATCAATAATTCAATGACATGCCACTTTTGCAAGTGTGATCAATGATCTCCACTCTCATGCACACCAGTGCACGCATCCACTCTAACTTTGATGAAGTACCACCTTTTTTGACATCTCACGTTTTCCCCTTTCCCCTCTCTCTCTCTCTCTCTCTTTCTCTTGGTTGCAGATTTTGCGAAGGGCCGATAAAAACGGTACGTATCCCGACATCAAGCGCACGCACGCATGCGGCTGTATGTCAAGCATTAATCCAACGCATTGTTCTGATGTGTGAAGGAACAGACGCGCTTTCTGAATGAAATTCCAATCATGACTGTCTGCTGATGCTGTTTCCATGGAAACAGGAAACTGACCCCGTCGCTGTTACGGTTCTGCTTTAGAGCACAGACGAGGAGGAAAAAGCAGAAATTTTAACAATTTACAGAGACTTTTATCATGGTGGCCCTTAAGGCTAGCTGCCTGATTGTTAGAGGAAGAATTTCATTTAATTTCATCTGATTTTTTGTGTCTTGCATGATTGACTTATGTGAGATACATAGCCTATCTAAAGATACGCACGGCTTCTTAAGAAAATAGCAAGGAGCAGTAAACAGATTCCTTACAAATGTTGGCTAAAAACTCACTGCAATCCAACAGATTTATAGACTTGTGAAATGTCAATAAGACCTTCTGAAGGTTAGTAAATAAGTGTGTGTTAGTTCAAGTGCTAAAAAGAGAAAATCAACCTTTGATATGTTAATGTTGTTTCCTTTGTTAAAATAAATGTGACTCCCAAACTGAATGCCAAAACAAGTTTGAAAAATGTGGGACAGAGTCGCGTTTACCCCGGTGTTGCATCACCTCATCTTTTAACCATCAGGAGGACCAATTGCTGTTTTTTTTTTTTTTTCTTCTCTGCGTTTTGTTTCATCAACTGGATGGATATGTTGCTACAGGAGCTGTCTCTATAATTCTGCACTGATGGAGCCTTTTATAGATGTGCAAATGTTGCCCATGCTTTGTGGACTAATGCAGCCTGGTATCACTGGAGAGGCCGGCTTTTAGATGGCACATTGAAAATAAGCCAGATGCGCTCTCTTCTTTTCAGCCTGCAGGCGCAGTATTCATCGTTTCCAAAGAGAAACTGAAGATTTTTATTTGTAAGACCAGAGGCCGATTTTTTTTTTTTTTTCTCCACTTCACCTCCATTAACTCCAAACTGGTCCCATAGAGTTCGGATGAGCTTCTGGATTATGTCTGAGCATTCACAACTTTTTCTTACTTATTATTTGTCCTAAATCTTGTTTGTATGAATAGATAAAATTTTTAAACATTATGTGTGCGGTCACTCGAAAAATTAGAGTATTCTATGACAATCTGTGTGTTCCTCCAAAACATTTGGATATATGTACATCCATTGAATAAATAAAAATGCTTAATTAATCCCAAAGGGAAGTCGGATATCAAATTATTCAAGATTTTTCAGAGTAGCTGCTGATGACTGAGGGCAGGAAATATACATTTAAACTGCACTGGAAGATTCAAGTAAGATAAACAACCAATAACAATTTATGATACGGTCTTTTAAGATTTTCTGCAAAATGATAAACACAAATATTATAACTGATGAGGAATAAATTCGGAGTCTTGATGATTTTTGCAGCTAATGGGCTGTTTAAGAGATTTAAAGCAGTCTAAAAAGTTTACAAGTGAATGTATTTGAATAACCTGTCAATATGACCTTTGGGCTAAGTGTCACAGTTTGGGGAGGATTTGCTGAAGTAGGACAGGGAAGTTCAACATCATAAAATTCACCATTAGTGTGTGTTTGAATAATATATGGGATGGAGTGCAAAACAAAAATCCACCAAGGACTTGAAGAGAAATAAGACGAAGACGGTTCCAGGCCGAGTAAAAGTCTTGATGTCACTGAGACGCTTTGGGGTAACTGTAACCCTACGTGTGTTAATAAATCACTTTCTTCTTCAAAGAAGAAATACAAAGATTAGACATGTGAACATTTCTGTTGAAAGAATTGACTGTTTCACGGGACATCCGGTTTTTTTCTTATGACCGTTCGTGAAAAAAAAAAAAAAAACTTTTGCTCAGTCTTCAGCTTTTGTCACAGAATCTGATTCTCTTACCAATCATGTTGGAAAACTGTGGTGTTGAAATATTCCATGTTTTTGAGTTGCTCCCGCTCATTTTTTTTAAACGTGTTGCTCATTTCAAAGTAAAAAAGGATTATTTGAGCACATGTTTGAGTTGACTCTTTCCAGTGATTTTTGTTGTTGTTGTTGTTTTCAGCTTAAATTCATTTTCACATTAGAGAAATGGTTGACCTACCATTTCTTTTAGAAATGATCCGATTTCTCTTTTACATTGATGTGCCACGAGCATCTCATACAAAGCGACCCAACCAGCATAGACTGTCTGAATTCGATTAAATATTTATAAGGTTTTGTTTTGTTTTCTCCCCAAGGACGATGTTTTATGTTGACAGTAATGTGCACGTAAACAAGAAAGATGGATGGAGCAAAAAGTTGTTTAAAGATCAAAGAAAGGGAAAAACTTTTCCTTAAGACTAAACAAAGGATATCGTGGTTGAAAAATTTAAATTTTGTCCACATGGTGACTGTGATGGACCGAGTTAAAAAACAGAAGGAGTCACAGGATATTAAGTAGAAAAATAGGGTTTTTTATTTTAACCCAAAGATTATAAATGACAAGATAAACTAAGCTCATAAAAGAGGCCAAAGAAACAAAACTGAACTCAGGCAAAAAGTGTAAACAAACTGGCTGCACAAACAAACATAACTGACCTCCCAAAGAAATGACACACAGGGGTTTATATACTGGCTGATCAGACCAATTAAGACACAATAGGGATAACTAAACACAATACAATTACAAATAACACAAAACAACTAACAGTACAGCTAAGTTTGGCTAAACTAAAACCCCCAAAAAATGAAAATCAAAAATATTAAAGTTTAAATACTAATATTTACTTAAATACAAAACTTATCTAAATAAAGAAATTACAAATTTCCCCTGCCAGCAGGAACTAGTGGTGCAGTCCAATTAGCACCCATGCCTGCTGAGCCCTGGACCCCATCTCCTGTCTGGCCACTCCAAGGCAAGTAAGCACCGGCAAAAGAAAACAAAGTTAATCTTAAGCAAGCAAATAATACTTTAAAGTTGATATAAATACACATGTTAACTAAATGTGCGCGCTAACATAAAGAACAAATGTATCCAAATCAACTAATAAATATTTTACTTAAACTAAAGTGTTGTGTTTGAATGAAAAAATAAACTGCATAAAAGGGTTACCGACTTCAGAGTGTGGCCATGGATTTGGCCATCACAGTGACATTTGATGAAATACAAATGTGCTTGAAATGTTTTTCAAGGATTAATTTGAACCGAACATGTTATTTAAAAAAAACAAAAAAAAAACATATCTTTTCTGAGTTAAATACGAGCAGGAAACCTGGTTTGAAGGTCTGTTGAGGTAATTAAAGGATAATTCCGGACAAAAACCTTTTAGAGATTTTAAAACAGTTGAGAACTACTCAGAGCTCTGACGTGCTCAAACGCAATTTGTGTGTTTAGAATGGCCTAATCAAAGATCAGACCTAAATCTGTTCAAGGATCTGTGACAAATCTTGAAAAAAATAATGTCACTTTAAATATTCTTCTCCAATGACTGAGTATTGGGAATTTAGCAAAGCAGAAAAATGTCTGTCTCCAGATGTTGGAAGAATAAAGTTTGGCCTTAATTTGACCCTAATTGCAGTGGAGGTTTGTTCTGCAGAGTATTCAGGTCAGAATACTTCTGCCGGGAACTGTACTCCATGGACCATGCAAGGCTTTGAAACACTGTGTACAAAAAGGGAAGAAAAAAATATATATATATCTGCAATGGTCTGGGAATCTGTTTGAACCCGCAGGGCCTCGGAAGCCATTCAGAAAGCAACTCTTTCTTTCAATTTCACATCCTAAGAAGGCAAAACAAAAAAAAAGCTCAGCAATTGTTCACAGGGCATGACATACTCCGGTATCCATTAAATATCCATCCCATGCTGTAAAAGCTTCGAGGCCGTCCTGCATGTTTGTTTTTAGCGTTGCACAAAAAAAACAAAAAAAAAAACGGCACATGTGCCAAGACCTCCAAGCTTCGCTATCTGAGCTCATCGACAGTGAGTCACTTTACATTACGTTTCTGTGCAAGTGTGCTTTTCTTTGTGGTATCCATGGCGACGCAACACTCGTACTAAACGTCAGATCTGCGGCAGATCAGCAGTGAACAGTTAAAGATCACCCGCATTCGGTCCACACAGACGGGCAGACAGAGCCGGAGGCGTTCAGGTTGTTCTCTGCGAACTTGTGTTTATCATTTGCTCATAAATCTTTCATATTGCTTTATTCTTTTCATAATTGCAAAGCCTCGGCGCATAAAAGTGACTGATTGCTGTGAGATTGCTAAATCATGATGACCCCACGTAGACAAAATGTTACTTGTTGGAATAATAAAAACAAGAGAATCAATTTCTGTTTGGTTTGATTGCTCCTAAAGTATCACAAAGGAGGGATGGGGAGGCTTGGTGCATTTATTGCAACTCCTCGGCGTTATTTCATAGTTTGGCAAATCTCAACTAAATCTGTGTGTGTTTTATCAGAATAAAGCTAAAATTAGCTATTAAGGTGTTTTATATTAAAGGAGAACATTGCTCCTGTTAATTATGACCTCATGAATCCTAATTTTCATTTCCCCCTCAGACGATGGGAAGCTGTCCTTCGATGAATTCAAATCCTACTTCTCTGATGGAGTCCTGACAGCCGAGGAGCTGAAGGAGCTTTTCCACACGATTGATACTCATAACACAGAGTGAGTCGAGTAATTGCTTCGTTTTGTTTTCAATTTGTCTAAGCACACAGGACAGATTTCAGATGTGAACAGACTGGGAAAAATATGAAATTTATGAAAAGAGACACGGACATGATCAAACTCTTATTTCTCTGATAACAAAGGTGTTCTCAGAGTTCCTGGAACTTTGACTCATTTCATAAGTTTATAGAAAACTGTGGCTTTGCTTAAACTTTATTCACACAGTTTTACTCTGAATCACCCAATTAGAAATGGGTTAACTGTCCTGACGATAAGTTTTGTGAGGTGAAACTTTCAAGTCCAACTGGATGTCCGTCCAAGTTCTTTTGTTTTTGCAAATTCACAGTAGAGAGATAGAAGTAGATCTGTGTGATCTTTCATTTTGTATTGATTTTCCTTTTAAAGGCTTTAAACACATGAAAGACTTCTAAACATGAAATGTTCTTTGTCCTAATCAATAGTTTGAATGGCAAGCGTTGTAAATGTGTTTGTAAGAAACTATGCTTATGAAACTGAAGCTTGGAAACACTGAAAACTTTCTGCTTTGTGATATTTTTGTAGAAACAGTACATGACTTTTCCCTCATTGTGGAGCACACTAGAAAAGTAGCAAACAAGCTGTGAAATGTTTAGAAATGATGCAAAAATACAAATATTTTTTGTCAAGTAGCAGCTCTTCTAATATCAGTAATTTCTATCTTACAAAGAGGTGGACAGTTTGTAACAGTATAGAAAACATCGGATGTTTGAAAATCTGTAAAAACTTTGTATTCTTTTATTCTCCTTTATTGTGAGGAGATGCGCAGTAAAGAAAACAAGTTCTGCTTGGGATTATAATCGCTGTCTGAGCAGATTTTCTGCTGTTTGACTCCACAGCAAGTTTTTATTGAACACAAAATGAGCAACTAGGTTAATTATGTTCAAAACCATAATTTATAAAGCAATTTCCAGCTGCGTGGTCTGCATCTGTTGACGTGCATTACGTAATTTTAACAGCAGCTGACTACGCATTGAAAGAAATGCACTTTTATCACATTTTATCTATAGTAGAGAAAAGTCATGCTGGTTTCTGGAATATGTGCATACTGGGTGATCTAATTACACACGTATTTTAATTCGTTCATTCTTTTTAAGAGTAGATTTAAAAAAGAAATCGGAGTACTATTGAAATGTTAAATAGCCTAATCGCTCATTTGTTATCTTGTTGATCACTCTTTATCCAATTCCCCTTAGAAAAGTTAATTAAAAACTGAATTAAAACAAGAAAAGCTTTAGGTTCATCAGAGAATGCAATGTTTTGAGACACAAGACGACCATAAAAATAAATCTGTGTAGTTATTTGGCAGTCTAACAAAATCAATAATTAAATATAAAATAAATTTATGACCCAATTTCTTGCCCTTATTTTTGGATTTCATTTAAGACATATGTTGTTATACATTATCTTCATTTTAGGTGGATGCAAAAGGAGATTCCAGTGATTTGTCCTCTTTTTGTGACACATTTATCTCCTACCGAGCAAAAAGCTTTATGCAGATTTCTCTGCGGGAACGTTAAAGCTATCTTTGGACTCGTGTTGTTGGCTTGAATTTAGTTGGATAGGTTTTGGGCTCATTTTCTATTTAGCTTCGATGGAAAACGACCCTTGGACGAAAACAAAAGCAGCTAAGAAATAAAAAAGATGGCCAAAATGACTGAAGAAGAACACAAAAACAGACAGTAATGAGATTTATTCTTAATCTACCACATGCCTGGAAAGATAAAGAACGTAAACAGACGATCCTTCCAGATAAAACTTTACAAGTCAAAACTTTCAGTCATTCCTTTAATTGAATAGAGGTTTACGATCTGAGTTTAGCACAGTATTAACAGTTTGAAGTGACCTAATTGATTACCTTTAAAACCTTTTATGAATTTCTAAATTTGTTAGATAAAATAATTCTTACATATAGCGACATATATTCAGACGCACCTTTGAGTATCACAACATAGTGTCATGAAAACATGAATATTTTGAGAGTTTATCATCACTTTAGAGGAAAAGGAGGTCAGATTGATGTTTTTGTTCCAACTACAATTGATATCGTTCACCTTCCAGTCATCCTCTTTGTCACAGCCGAGTCTTTTTTTTTTTTTTTTAAATCCATGTTAAACTCAAGGTGAATGTGTCCCAATGTCTCTGTTAAAAGGTAGTGAAGTTGTTAGGAACCCATTTAGAGCTCTCAGATTGAGTCCTGTATTGATCAGAGAGTGAGTCACTGAGCTTCGGCTCCTCGTTTTGGTGTGCAACACTCAAACATTTACTCCATACGTCTGTTTTTAAATATGCGCTTGGTTTCTTAGAAAACTGCTAATGAACATCTTGATATTTACGTTTTTATCTGTTGGGGGTTTTTTTGTTTTGTTTTTTCACTATGTTAGCGTTACGCCATCCATTACTTTACTTTACGTGAAATGAAAAAAAGGCCACATCAGAAAGAGCTTAATGGTCTGTTGAGCAGTTTATTTTCTAACTTCCTCTGTCCTCAGCTGGCCTCCATGTCTCTAAGTGTTTTCTCTTGTTCAGACCAGCTCATCTCTGCAGCTTTTACCCTGGTGAAAAACAGCTGCAGCCACTGTTGTGGTCAAGACCACCTAACCCGAGACCAAGACCAAGACTCGATACACTCTGGCCCAAGACCAGAGTGTATCGAGACCGAGACAAGACCAAGACTTTTAGGGTCCGAGACCAAGTCAAGACCAAGACCGAGGGAAGTCGAGACCAAGTCAAGACCAAGATCAGCAGCCTGCGCTACATGACACAATAAAATGTAAAATATGATCAAAATTGCTTCTCAAATTGATCTGAAAGATCCATATTCCCAAAAAACTCCTAGATATTAAATACTTAATACAGCCATCCAATTTCTTTACACCCTTGTCCCTTAGTGAGGTCGGGAGGGGTGCTGGTGCCCATCTCCAGCTAATGTTCCGGGTGAGAGGCAGGGTACACCCTGGACAGGTCGCCAGTCTGTCGCAGGGCAACACAGAGACAGGACAAACAACCATGCACACACACTCACACCTAGAGGCAATTTGGAGAGGCCAATTAACCTAACAGTCATGTTTTTGGACTGTGGGAGGAAACCGGAGTACCCGGAGAAAACCCACACATGCACAGGGAGAACCTGCAAACTCCATGCAGAAAGAACAGGACCGGGAATCGAACCCAGAACCTTCTTGCCGCAAGGCAACAGCTCTCAGTAGATTAATACCAATATTAAATATTTCATCTCTGTGCTACAATACAAGGTGGTCTCGTGTCATCCCTAAAAAGATAACGCCCTGGGCGTTTACCCATATTTCTCATGTCAGAAACCACCACTGTCTGCATCATTAAACATAGCAATTGAGGCACTTCCCTGACGGTAAATAATGCTCAACTATGA